>NC_054703.1:1349277-1371845 GCF_016097555.1 Gigantopelta aegis
ACACATAAGCCTACAGGCCCCTCATGCGTACACCGTGCTCTCCCTACGAGCTTCACACATAAGCCTACATGCCTCATGCGTACACCGTGCTCCTACGAGCTTCACACATAAGCCTACAGGCCTCATGCGTACACCATGGTCCTCCTACGAGCTTCACACATAAGCCTACAGGCCTCATACGTACACCGAGCTTCACACATAAGCCTACAGGCCTCATACGTACACCGTGTTCCTCCTACGAGCTTCACACATAAGCCTACAGGCCTCATACGTACACCGTGCTCCTCCTACGAGCTTCACACATAAGCCTACAGGCCTCATACGTACACCGTGCTCCTCCTACGAGCTTCACACATAAGCCTACATGCCTCATGCGTACACCATGGTCCTCCTACGAGCTTCACACATAAGCCTACAGGCCTCATGCGTACACCATGGTCCTCCTACGAGCTTCACACATAAGCCTACAGGCCTCATGCGTACACCATGGTCCTCCTACGAGCTTCACACATAAGCCTACAGGCCGTATACGTACATCGTGCTCATCCTACCTGCTTCACAATTTAACTGCTTCTACTACTCCTACGAGCATCACACATAAACCCTACATCTCTTACAGGCTTCACACCTATACCTTGCTTCCCCTTACAGGCTTCACAAATAAACCTGCTCCTCATACTACTCCTTCAGACTTCGCATATAAACCCTTTACAGACTTCTCACATAAACCCTTCTCCTCTTACTGTCTTCACACTTAAACCATTCTCCTTTTACAAACGTCACACATAAACCATTGTCCAATTACAGATTTCACAGAAAACCCGGCTCCTCCTATAGACTCCACACTCGTACCTGCGGCTCTTACATACTTCAGTCGTAAACTCTTCTTCGTTTACAGACTTCACAAATAAACCATTCACCTCCTACAGACTTTACACATACACCATTCTCCTCTTACAGATTTTACACATACACCATTCTCCTCTTACATATTTTACACATAAACCATTCTCCTCTTACAGACTTTACACGTACACCCTTCTCCTCTTACAGACTTTACACATAAACTATTCTCCTCTTACAGACTTTACACATAAACTATTCTCCTCTTACAGACTTTACACATAAACTATTCTCCTCTTACAGACTTTACACATAAACTATTCTCCTCTTACAGACTTTACACATAAACCATTCTCCTCCTACAGACTTTACACATAAACCATTCTCCTCTTAGACTTTACACATAAACCATTCTACTCTTACAGACTTTACACATAAACCATTCTCCTCTTACAGACTTTACATATAAACTATTCTCCTCTTACAGACTTTACACATAAACCATTCTTCTCCTACAGACTTTACACATAAACCATTCACCTCCTACAGACTTTACACATACACCATTCTCCTCTTACAAATTTTACACATACACCATTCTCCTCTTACATATTTTACACATAAACCATTCTCCTCTTACAGACTTTACACGTACACCCTTCTCCTCTTACAGACTTTACACATAAACTATTCTCCTCTTACAGACTTTACACATAAACTATTCTCCTCTTACAGACTTTACACATAAACTATTCTCCTCTTACAGACTTTACACATAAACTATTCTCCTCTTACAGACTTTACACATAAACCATTCTCCTCCTACAGACTTTACACATAAACCATTCTCCTCTTAGACTTTACACATAAACCATTCTACTCTTACAGACTTTACACATAAACCATTCTCCTCTTACAGACTTTACACATAAACCATTCTCCTCCTACAGACTTTACACATAAACCATTATCCTCCTACAGACTTCACACATAAACCATTCTCCTATTGCAGACTCCACACATAAACCCTTCTCTTACAGACTTCACATATACACCATTCTCCTCCTACAGACTTTACACATAAACCATTCTCCCCTACAGACTTTACTCATACACTATTCTCCTCCTACAGACTTCACACATAAACCCTTCTCTTACATACTTCACACTTAAACCATTCTCCTCCTAGAGACTTCAAACTTAAATTCTGCTTCCCCTACAGACTTCGCACTTAAATCCTGCACCTCCTACAGGTTTCAAACTTAGGTTCTGCACCTCCTACAGATTTCAAACTTAGGTTCTGCACCTCCTACAGGTTTCAAACTTAGGTTCTGCACCTCCTACAGGTTTCAAACTTAGGTTCTGCACCTCCTACAGGTTTCAAACTTAGGTTCTGCACCTCCTACAGGTTTCAAACTTAGGTTCTACACCTACAGGTTTCAAACTTAGGTTCTGCACCTCCTACAGGTTTCAAACTTAGGTTCTACACCTACAGGTTTCAAACTTAGGTTGTGCACCTCCTACAGGTTTCAAACTTAGGTTCTACACCTACAGGTTTCAAACTTAGGTTCTGCACCTCCTACAGGTTTCAAACTTAGGTTCTACACCTACAGGTTTCAAACTTAGGTTCTACACCTCCTACAGGTTTCAAACGTAGGTTCTGCACCTCCTACATGTTTCAAACGTAGGTTCTGCACCTCCTACAGGTTTCAAACTTAGGTTCTACACCTCCTACAGGTGTCAAACGTAAGTTCGGCACCTCCTACCGGTTTCAAACTTAGGTTCTACACCTCCTACAGGTTTCAAACTTAGGTTCTGCACCTCCTACAGGTTTCAAACTTAGGTTCTGCACTCCTACAGGTTTCAAACTTAGGATCTGCACCTCCTACGGGCTTTTACATGCTGGACCCCCCCCCCCCCCCCCCCCCCCCAGGTCTTGCCTAGACAATAGTAGATCCGTCCACGAATGATATTATAATAAAGCGAGGCGAGACTTGAACTTTAAAACTACTACCCTGTACTTTTGCCGGTATAACGTTCGCCATATTCATATGACCCATAACCAGTAATGTCTACCGTATGTACTAACATTTCCTCTATCCCTACATCATATGGATTTGAAAGCGGATCTTCTCTCCTTCTTTCTTCTGGTTTTTTTTTGTTTTGTTTTTGACACCCACACAATTGCAGTCGCTTTTTGTGCGCATTTAAGATATAACATTTCACGCAGTTAACACTCATATTACTTAGCGTGTTGCTGAATATTGTCAATGTTCATTGTTCAAATGGGATTATCAAACTTTCAGCAGCAAAAACTGGACTACTACTTTACCCTTTTTGGTATGTTTATGTTTCTCTTTATGGATGCATGTGTGCATGTCTGTCTGTCTATATGTGTGTGTGTGTGTGTGTGTGTTTATGTATGTATGGATAGATGGATGTATTAATGTATGTATGTATGTATGTATTGATGTATGAATATCTATATATTGTATGTATGTCGAGGTTGACTATTACATACATAGACATTAACGCACTGGCGCAGGGGATAATTAAATCCTTTCTGGCCTCAAAAATTGTCCCATGCCGTTGTATGTATGTATGTATGTATGTATGTATGTATGTATCTATGTATGTATGTATTGATGTATGTATTGATGTATGTATGTATGTATTGATGTATGAATATCTATATATGGTATGTATGTCGAGGTTGACTGTTACATACATAGATATTAACGCACTGGCACAGGGGATAATTAAATCCTTTCTGGCCTCACAAATTGTCCCATGCCGTTGCTGGGACTCGAATCTGTGGCACCGAATCGCCCGCAAATTGCGAGACTAACCACGATGCGCTCTGAGCTATCGAGGCATCCATATGTATGTATGTAAGTATGTAAGTATGTAAGTATGTATGTATATATGTATGTATGTATTGATGTATTGATGTATGTATGTATATATGTATGTATGTATGTATGTATTAATGTATGTATATATGTATGTATGTATGTATGTATGTATGTATGTATGTAAGTATTGATGTCTGATTATCTATCATTGTATGTATGTCAGATTTGACTATTAAATAATAAATCTGAATACACTGGCGCAAGGGATAATTAAATCCTTCCTGTCCTCACATACTGTTGCTGGAACTCGAACCTGTAGCACCGAATTGCCCGCAACATATATATATATATATATATATATATATATATATATATATATATATATATATGCTTTCCTTTTCAACAATCCTTTCTCTATCACAAATTTAGAAAGTTTTGACCTCTCATGGTTTCCTCACCCTGTTTTGCCAAATTAAACAATTTATCTAAACTTCCATCCTTACCTTGTTCTAGCTTATCTGGTCAGCCTTCATCTCCTCTATTTGTACTGTTGGTGTTATCAGTGATTTCATTTTACAACTTGCCTTTCTCATCTGTGCTCTGGTTTCCATTATTCCAATGGTCTGTGCTATATCTTTCTTCGTTACACCTTCTGCTCCTGTTACATTTCCAATTACAATGTCGTAAATAGGATTATCCAATACCATAGCTCTGACTTTTCCAGTAAAGTACGGTGTCTTGATATATGTTTCACACCAAGGTGCTTCCTTAACTTCCCCATCCAGTGTAACGTAACTTCCCATTTCACCTGTCATGTCATTTTCGGGTACTAATGCTCTTCTTATTACCACTGTTGAACAACCCGTATCCCTAATGATAGTTGTCTCCTTTCCTAAGCATGTTCCAACAAAGACATTCATATTGCTATCTCTATCCAAAATTTTCTCTTTCTTTAGTGAAACCATACAACCAATGACTTCCTTAACACTTGTCTGTTCTGGTCGTTTCCTACTCGGACATATTCTAGCTATATGACCAGTTTTATTGCAAATGAAACATTTTGGTGGCCATGGTCGAGAATCATTTCTATACTGATCAGTTAACCCTCTTCCTTTCTTAAATCCTGACTGTCCTCCTCTAACTCTACTATCTCCTAAATACTCGCATCTACTTCTTCCCGCTTCTTTCTTACCGTGATTCGTTTCTTTTCTTGCTTCCACAAACGTCTCTGCTAATTTCGCCATTTTATAAGCATCTTCTGGAGTCCTTTCTTTTAGGTACAATGTTAATTCAGTCCCAGCTGAATTCAAAAGTTGTTCACGTATTATTAAATCAAAACAATCCATCATAACTCTGCGTAATCTCACTCAGTTTGATCCATCGGTTCATATACCCAGTTAATCTGTTCAAAAATTGTGGGTACGTCTCTCCTGGTTCAATCTTAGCAGTTCTAAACTTCTGTCTAAACCCGTCTGAGTAAGATCATATCTATGCAACAACGCAGTTTTTAATTTGTCATAATCCATTGCATCGTCATTACTCAATCTCACATACACATCTCTAGCTCTACCTGTTAATAAAGTACCCAAGTGAATAGCCCATTCCTCTGTTGGTGACTTCTGCACTGTCAACATCCTTTCAAAACTGGTTAAATATGCATCCATATCATCTTTCCCATCTTGAAATATAGCATTTAAGTTTAGCTTTGTGGACACGCGAATTATCACTTGACTTAGATAAACTACCACTATCTCTCTTACTTTTCTCAAAACTCCAACTCCAGCTGAAATGCTCGTTCACGTTCCTTCTCTTGTCTTTCATATTCCCTGACCTCTTTAGCCACCTCTCTCTCACGTTCCTTTTCCCTAGCATGTGCATCAGCTAACTCCTTAGCACCCTCTCTTTCTCTTGCTCGTTCTTCTCTATCTAGTCTCGTTTGTTCTCTCCATTCTTCCATCTGCTCCTTAACGAATTTCTGCAGCTCCAACTTCTCCAATCCTAGACTCTTACCTATATCCACACATTTTCAAACTCCATCTTAATATCTAAAAATACCAACCACAACACACACAAATATACTATTACCTTCATTCGATTTGATCCAAACTAACGTGAACCGTACTTCCACAGTTTTATGCTTACCTTGTATCCGCAATGAAGTCATAAACACTGTACGTGCTCCGTAACTTACTAACTAACAATAGCTATCTGTAATACCTACCTTTCTTATCTATCCCTCCACAATGTACCTCTAGCACAAGTATACACAATGACGAAACTAAACGCAGATCTCTTAGCTTGTGGTATTATACACTAGCCCTTTTATGTTCTAACAGTTATAATAACTAGTAGCCTACTACTAAGGCCAAACACCCTAATACAACGCCCTTGCTTCCTTTAGGTACCAACAATGTGACTTAATAAATAACAATACACTTGTTAGAAAATTATGTTGCCCTGCATCTCCACCATTTGTCACGGGTCGGTATCCCAAAAGAAACAAGACGACAACTCAGGAATCATTCATACACATTTATTTACATAACACTTCCCTCCCAACCAATACATATTGCACTATCACGCATGTAACATATATCACATGTAAATTAAACTATGAATCAATATTAAATAGAGTAAAAATCTTTTAACCACAAAATAATACTAAAATGTCTGTCTTCCACTATTCATCACATTTCACAATTCATCATCATAAGTCACCCTCATCGTCATCCTTGTCATGATCATTCACTGATCATCTTCACCATTCCCCATTATCATTATTATCATTCACTAGAATCATCACACCTCATAATGATCATTCACTGATCACCGTTGTCGTTTACTATTAATACCCCTGTCGTTCACCAGAATCACTAACCCCCTCGTCACGGTCATTCACTGATCATCTCAGTTCACCATAATCATTGGTACCCTCATCACGATCCTCACTGATCATCTCCTCCATTCACCAGTATTACCACCATCATTCACCCGAATCATCAACACTCTTTGTCAGGATCATTCACAGATCACCTTCGTCGTTCGCCAAAATCATTGACACCGTCGTCACGATCATTCACTGATCATCTTCTCTGTTCACCATTATCACCACCGCCATTCACCAGACTCACTCTTCGCCAACTCCCAGAATACATCATCTACGTTCGTCATCACCAGGACCCAATACACAAATACACTGAAATACACTATACCCTAATCAAAACCATGTAATATTTATATTACCATATCAGATGTTAGACAATTTTCTCTTAATATAATGTCCGCACTTCACAAGTGTCTTAAATATTACATAAATCAGATTTATTAAGACTTTTGTTTGCAATGACGTTACATACAACTACTAACACATATACACATAGTGTACCACAGTTATACAACAAACAAACAAAATCTACTTACGGTTGTCATCAACCCAGAGTTATACAGAAAAAATATTTCACAATATCTTAACACACAGTTTCTCTCTCAAGAACGTTATGTGACTGCCCACAACTCATTACATCTCCCAACTATATCCCCACTATGCATGCTTCACTCACAAACAAAAGTGTTCACCAATGTAAGCCCAAGCCCAAGTTCCTTACAAACACCTCTGCTAGTGATTACAGTATAAAATATAATTTGCCGTAGCAAGCTATGACACACAGTTCAACAATATATTCTCAATTACCCAAGTATTTACAATAAATGTTCTAAAATATAATATGGTTCTTATATTAGTACCCTTGACTTGTGACAGTATGTCAGATTTGACTATTAAATAATAAATCTGAATACACTGGCGCAAGGGATAATTAAATCCTTCCTGTCCTCACATACTGTTGCTGGAACTCGAACCTGTAGCACCGAATTGCCCGCAACATATATATATATATATATATATATATATATATATATATATATATATATGCATATGAGTGTGTACGTTCGTACGTGTAAGAGTGTATGTGTATGTATATATGTTTGTATGCAGATAGACAGGCAGCAAGGAGGTAGGTAAACAGGCAGGAGAAAAGAAGGTAGGTACGTAGGTACGTAGGTACGTAGGTACGTACGTACGGAGTTATATTTCTCCCATCCCTAACCATGCAAGACAGCCCATGCGGAATAAATCGGTCCTGCATGACTACGTAACTTCTATTGCTTGAGCTGATATTAAAGCGGCAGTATCCGGTGTCAAAACAATTGCACGAGTCTCCCCTGGGTTGTCATGCCACGATCAGAAGAGGTCTGGGGCCCATTTCACAAAACATCGTATATTTACGTCTGGCGACTAGCAGTTATATCGGTCACACGTTTACACCTGTTTAGAATCTATTTCACGCAGAGACGTACATCATTATGGAAGATGGAGTATATTAAGGACAAAAGAAATTGAAAAATGTGTATTTCAAACTATATTAGTGTTCTGTTAGTGGTAATAAGAATCGTGGTTTAGTCGTAGATTTACGTTTACGTGTAAAACTAGGCTTACGATGCTTTGTGCAATTGGGCCCAGCCCCTTTCTAAGGGCCCCTATGGGCAACTTAGGGAGACACCACAGCATCATAGAGGTCTGTTTAACGAGCTACTCTCGATTCACTAATGTCAAAACCTATACTAGCGCTGCCATTTACTTTCTGACCGACCGTTCAAAATTGCGCCAAATTTCCTCAATCAAAATTGCGCACCTTTTCTCTTTGGCATATAATTGCTCCATTCAAAATTCCATAGCGCCAGTCTATGTTAAACTTTTTAATACTAATATTGATCACCGCGTTCTACCTGAGGAATGGCTTACAGGTATTATTATGCCAATTTTTAAAAATAAAGGGAGCAAGACTATTACCCGAAAAATTATCGACCAATTACACTACTCTGCTGTTGTTCTAAGCTATTCACAACTTTACTTAATAACCAGTTAAACTTATTTATTGAGGAAAACAATATCATTAGTGAGGCTCAGACTGCATTTCGTAAAGGCTATTCACCTACAGACCACATATTCACATTACATAACTTGATCGATTTCTTGAAAAAAAGAAAAAAGAAATTATACTGTGCATTTATTGATTTTCAGAAAGCTTTCGATATGGTACCAAGAACTCAACTTTGTCATAAGCTGTTACAAAATAACATAACCGGTAAATTTTTCAGAATTATCTACCAGATGTATCAAGGTTAAAATCATTAACTTCCGTCAATAATCAGCAATCAGCTTTATTCCCTTGCAACAACGGTATCCGCCAAGGCGAAAATTTATCCCCTCATTCTGTTCTCCTTGTATCTCAACGATTTAGAAGATTATTTATCCAACCATGGATGCGAAGGAATCCGAATTAAAACAGATAATCAAGAGAAACCCGGTAGACATTGCTATGCACATCCTTTGTTTGTTATATGCAGATGATACGGCCTTATTAGCAACAAGTGCAGCTGACCTACAATATACTTTAAATACGTTTTACCAGTATTGCAATGATTGGAACTTAAAATTAATAGTAACAAAACAAAAATACTGATTTTTAACGGAACTGCTAAAGACTATAAACATATTTTTAAGATTGGAAACACTATTTTAGAAAATGATAATGAAATACAAATATTTAGGAATTACTTTTAGTAAATTAAATAACTTCCGAACTACCAAGAGCAGACTTAGTCAGCAGGCTACCAAGGCTATGTACTTTGTACTAGCGAAATCAAAGGAATACTATCTATCAACTGAATGCAAACGTAAAATGTTCGACTCGATGGTCCTTCCAATCTTATTATATGGCTGCGAAATTTGGGTGCACGAGAAAAATGATATATTTAACTTTGTACAAATCTTCTTCTTTAGACATATTTTACCTGTTAAGAAATCAAACACCATGTTTTATGTTATACGGAGAGCTGGGACGAATGCCAGTTGAATTACTCATACATAGAAGAATGATATGCTACTGGGCACGGCTTTTATCAGGAAAAGAATCAAAACTCTCTTGTTATTATACAAAGCTATGTTAAACGATCATCTCTACTAACGGAACCAAATATAAATTGGATCACCGCTATCAAAAACATGTTGAATAACTTAGGGATGAGCAATGTATGGGATATCTCAATCGTCGTCATATCAGTAAAATGTCTCTCGCAACAAATCAAACAAAGGCAACACGATCAATATTTACAAATATGGAGAAATAACTTATCACAATCATCGAGAGGAAAGGTTACGAGCTATATATAGAAAACTTATTTCTTGAAAATTATGTTAGTATACTTCCTGAAAAGCTATGGTCAGTTATCATAAAAATTAGAACGTCCTGACCATTATTTACCCGTTGAAACTGGTCGTTGGAATAACACACATATAGATGAGAGACTTTGTACACTATGCGACGTCAATGATATTGGCGATGAGTTTCATTATATTTTTGTTTGTAATTTTTTTCATGATTTAAGGGTCCAGTATATACATTCATATTACTATAAACGACCAAGTACTTATAAATTTAAAGAATTAATGAACAGTAAGCGAATCGGAATATTAAAGAAATTGGCATATTTTATAAAAGTAATTATTAGTAACTTTAAAACGTCCCTAACCCACAACAAAACAAAAATATATAACTATTATTACGATAACATGTTTGCTTATAAGTACTTGACCACACATGATGTATATCCAGATTATATTTGTATGAACACCAACTTGTGGTTTGTGTATAACGATGTTCTTAAATATGTACATGTATCAAATGCATTTAGAGTTTTTGTTATACATATTGTTCTTATAGAATTCTATTTATTGGTACTTTGTATATGTTCATTATCAACCATCTTGTCACGTGAATGTTATAAATTGTATGTGTATATATATTCCTCCTATGGCCGTTTGTGCAACGGCCCGAGTGTAAATAAATTCTTGTCTTGCCTTGTCTTGTCTTCGATTTACGTAACATTTTTCAAGACTATATGTTATTTTTATTCATTACTTAGACCTAAAAAGGTGTTTTTTGGAAATGCGCGGTCAGTCTAGGATCGATCCCCATCGGCGGGTATATAAAAATACCATGGTATGTGATATCCTGTCTGTGGATGGTACATATAAACGATCCCTTGCTAAAAAAAATGTAACGGGTTTCCAAGGCGCATGTGCAGGGATTTCAGCGGGGTGGGGTTATAGACTGTGTTTGAGCGAAGTTTATATGGGGCCATGCTCCCCCAAAAAATACATTTCAATTTTTTTTTAAGCTTGGGCAAGTAAGGGTTTCGACCTCCAATACCCTCCCCCTGCACATGCACCCTATTCCTCTCTAAGATTATATGTCAAAATTGCCAAATGTTAGACATCCAACAGCAGATGGAAGGAAGGATAGGATATGTTTTTATTTAACGACGCACTCAACACATTTTATTACGGTTTGTATGGGGGTCGGATGATTATTAAATCAATATGCTTTATCGTTTGATGTCGTTAAACAACCCCCCCTCCCCAACTTTATCCTTTCCAAATGAAATAATATTTATTTGAATTTGTCGATTTTAACACGTAAAATAAGAAGTGAAAACGTTCATTGTCTACTTTAGTATATTTTTATTAAAAAATATATACACGATTAATGTGTTACTAGTATACAAACTAAACTTTGAAAGTTTTACTAACACTTTATAAAATATCAATTCTGAAATAGGAAGGTACGACTGTCGATAATACGTTGTCAAGATCAAACCGGTTTTAACTAAAGACTCTAGTACCGTATCCTCAACCGAACGTTCTTCGTACAGCGCAAGATTTCTCTTTTACTTTTTTGAGACGAGCCCTACAATTTGAAATCGACAAACGCACGTGTTAAATGGACATTTCTGAGTCTGCTGCAATTTATTATATATGATCGACTAACAGAGACTTTTTAACGACTGTAATTACATATCAAATGTATTTTTCTGCATAAAATATTAGTGGCTGTATATTAAACGTGTTTCTGATCTATCTAATATTTCTACTAGTTTAATTTTCATTTTATTTCTTAAAATATGTTTTTTTTTCGTACGTACGAAATTATTTGAAGACAAAATCCAGTTTGGGCTTCTTACAAATATTAATGTAGCCTACTGGAAAGTATTCCCCCAAAAGAAACACAACAAGGCTCGGAAGGGTTCGAGGGTTTATTCTCTCGATCACACCATACGCGTGGTTCTGTAAAAATAATTACAAACGATAAATACACTGATAATAACAATAATTAACAACCTCGACTTAATCATAAAAATAAATTACAAATGTCATTACATAGCAATATATATACTCATTTAAACCATTATCACACAATTATGCCAAGTTACTGGCATAATACTTTCCTTCAAAAATATACATATACGTTTCGGCGACGTTAGTGCCAAAACAATCATCAAAAATAAGTACATGCATTTAAGATAATTAAATGCGGTTATACAAACAAAAAAATACCTCAAAGCAGTAAAGACTTGGCAACATTATTGCCAACGTTACTGATTACAAAATAAACAACTTCCCCATTTCAAATGCTGTCAATATAAAACAATAACGTTCGGGTTTGTATGACAAACATTAAAATAAAGACCATTACAGAATACAAACTGGAACAATCGATTAAAAAAAACAATAAATATATATACATAAAATGAACTCGGTTACAGCACAGGTGAAACAAGTCACGTGCGTTGGTCAAGACGCACGTGAAACACCTTCGCTGCAAGAATTGCATGTAATAAAGAAATAGACAATACTACTACTACACACCTTCGCTGTGGGCGATGAACCGTATAGGATGATAACACTATTACATGTACGTGGGCTTCATCCTGTGAATAAATGGGTAAAATATAAGCTACCACTCAAATGGATAATAAAAACTACAGCAATTAGACATCTCATCCAACACTAATCACTAATTCTGTTTATACAATTAACTTGCGCCTCTATGTATATTTATATGTTTAATAGTATATATCCAACACCTTTACTTTATTACTGTTTATAAAGTTAACTCGTCCATATATATATTTATTCGTTTATTGTGTTTTAGTGAATTCAATATTTAAAACGTATTTACCTAGCATTAATTATGGACGTTTAAACACTTTTCCACATTATGTATTACATTTACATATATCTAAAATAATGAGATAAACATAACAATTATACATGCATATTAGTCAAACCTGTAAGTGCCAAAAGGAAGTCTGAAGATAACGAAAGGCTCAGGAAAAGGAAAAGGCAACTGCAAGTCGTAAGTATGTAACGTGTTGTGTCATTGTCCACACTCAGCGCTGCACGGACCTGACTCACGACCACGTGACACCAAATACACATAACCATTGGACAGAATCAACCAATGGCTCGTCCCTAGCCAGTATGGCGAGAAACAACCATAAAAGGCTTTGTCTAAAGCACCAATACGATATTCTCAATGCAGATTGAGAATATCCTATAATAAAATAAATTGAATCCTAAAATAAATATTAATAGTAATAGATCAAATATGTTATTTATATACAAACGGCCAAATATTTAGTCCCCGTTACATACTCCCCCTAGTTGTGAAATGACGTCCTCGTCATTTAATGTCATATGACCCCAGTGAACTTGTAACAATCTGCAGTACTGCATTTACTGCTTCTATCGGCATCCGATCAAATAAGTTCATTGAAGCCATATCCGTGAGAATTTTTACTCTGTCCTTCCAGTCACATCCCAAAGACTTGATCATGGCAAAATCCCCATGTGTCATCCACTTTGGAGGCCGTCTCTCCCTAATGGATCGTCTTGGAACTGGAACTGGAACTGGACTCCTAATGTCTTCAGATTCAGACACCAAATCTGCAACCGGCTCAACCTCTGCCGTCTCATCCGCAACTGTCTCATGGTCTGAACTAGCTACTTCACCTACAAGGGATGTCTCATGATCATCCGTTGACGAAGTGCTGTCTATACCCATAACACCAACAGAGCCTCACGTGCTGTAGTTTTATTATCCATTTGAGTGGTAGCTTATATTTTACCCATTTATTCACAGGATGAAGCCCACGTACATGTAATAGTGTTATCATCCTATACGGTTCATCGCCCACAGCGAAGGTGTGTAGTAGTAGTAGTATTGTCTATTTCTTTATTACATGCAATTCTTGCAGCGAAGGTGTTTCACGTGCGTCTTGACCAACGCACGTGACTTGTTTCACCTGTGCTGTAACCGAGTATTTTATGTATATATATATTATTGTTTTTTAAATCGATTGTTCCAGTTTGTATTCTGTAATGGTCTTTATTTTAATGTTTGTCATACAAACCCGAACGTTATTGTTTTATATTGACAGCATTTGAAATGGGGAAGTTGTTTATTTTGTAATCAGTAACGTTGGCAATAATGTTGCCAAGTCTTTACTGCTTTGAGGTATTTTTTTGTTTGTATAACCGCATTTAATTATCTTAAATGCATGTACTTATTTTTGATGATTGTTTTGGCACTAACGTCGCCGAAACGTATATGTATATTTTTGAAGGAAAGTATTATGCCAGTAACTTGGCATAATTGTGTGATAATGGTTTAAATGAGTATATATATTGCTATGTAATGACATTTGTAATTTATTTTTATGATTAAGTCGAGGTTGTTAATTATTGTTATTATCAGTGTATTTATCGTTTGTAATTATTTTTACAGAACCACGCGTATGGTGTGATCGAGAGAATAAACCCTCGAACCCTTCCGAGCCTTGTTGTGTTTCTTTTGGGGGAATACTTTCCAGTAGGCTACAATGGAGCCGACGTAGGGACAGAAGTGCTGTCTATACCCATAACACTAACAGAGTCCCTGTCAGCAGCAGGTGCGGTGCTGGCATCTGTTGGTTCTGTGACTGTTGCCTCTGTAACCAGCACAACAGAATCGACTTGAAGATAGTCTTCATCATCCGACGGGGTTGCTCCGTCGTCCAATTCCGTTGGGGGTATCTTTTCAGCAGTAACCTCAGTTGGCTTTTGTCGCTGTCGTTGGGTTGGTCGTCTTGGTTTTGGTGTTGGCACATCTGGAACATCAATAGCTATGGGAAGAGATCCGATTGGTAACAGAAGGTTCCTGTGAAGTGTTCTACTTTTACCATGTCCATTTTCCTGCCGCACCACAAACACAGGGATATCCTTGTTTGGCTGATCTTGGATAAGGTAAGGTTCCTCTTCCCATCTGTCGGCAATCTTATGTTTTACCATCGAATGCCAATCTTCTAACCAAAACTCTGTCGCCGGGTTGCAGGATGGAACCCCGAACTCTGACATCATATCCCTTCTTCTGATGTTTGTCGACTGTGCTCTGCTGCCTTAGACGCTAACCTGTATGATTCTTGCAGTCTTTGTCGTAAAGCTGACGTGTAATCATGTAGATTCTCTTGTCTTGCATTGGTTCCAGACCCAAGGCAACATCAACAGGCAACCGTGGATTCCTGCCAAACATCAGAAAGAATGGTGCATAACCAGTGGAATCATGTCTGGTACAGTTATAGGCATGCACTAAAGGGGCTACATGGTTCTTCCAGTCAACCTTCTTTTCTGGATCCAGGGTACCAAGCATATCCAGTAATGTCCTGTTGAACCGCTCTGTCATTCCATTACCCATTGGGTGATATGGCGTTGTCCTTGACTTTTGTATTCCTGCGATTGAAACACATTTCTTTCAAAAGCTTGCTTTCAAAATTTGCACCCTGGTCTGAATGCAACCGCTGAGGAAATCCATAGTGTACAATAAAGTTATTAAATAACACTTCTGCAGTTGTTCTAGCAGTCTGATTCCTCGTAGGTATGGCTTGAGCGTATCGAGTGAAATGGTCTGTTATAACAAGGATATTTTGGAAGCCGCCCTTTGAAGTCTCCAATGTAAGAAAGTCCAGGCAAACTATCTCAAGAGGCTGACTAGTTGTGATGTTGACAAGTGGCGCCCGGCTGTTGGTTTGACCCTTTTCGGCGAAGACATCTGTCACAGCTCTTAATCCACTCATCGACACTCTTGGACATGGCTGGCCAGTAAAATCTATCCTTTAACAGAGCAAGTGTCCTCTCACGGCCCATATGCCCAATGTCGTTGTGGAGCCCTTGCAATGCCATGGGTCGAAACTTGACTGGGAGTACTAACTGCATCTTCTCATCTCCATTAACCAGTGTAGATCGATATAAAACTCCCCTGTACAGTTTCAGATGGTCAAACTCCCGGTACAACGCTAGTGCTTCTGCTGAGCGAGGCAACCCTTGTAGAGATGGTTTTGTACCTTGTGTCAAGCTTCTCAGGAATGGTTCTAGGGTTATATCTCCAGTTTGGTGATGTCTCCAATCTCTCAAAGTCATGTTATTGATTGAATGTCCATCTTCATCCTCGTCATCAATTACATCCGAGGACATACAAAGACTTTCAATATAACTGGGAGTCTGACATGCTGCTGCGATCGCCTTGATGGATTCAGAGGTAATACCTAGCTGCTTTTCCCCACTGTAGTTATTACCTGGGAGGCGAGAGAGCGCATCAGCATCTGCATTGCTTTTCCCTGTCCGGTACTGAATTGAAAAATCGTAAGACGCTAAGGAGGCTAACCATCTATGGCCTGTGGCATCTAGTTTAGCCGTGGTTAATACATAGGTGAGAGGATTGTTATCCGTAAACACAACAAACTTGTGGCCATATAAATAATCACTGAATTTCTCAGTAATTGCCCATTTCAGTGCCAAAAATTCTAGTTTGTGTGCTGCATAATTTCTCTCAGTCTTTGACACACCACGGCTTGCATAAGCTACCACCCTCTTCGTACCCTCTTGTTCCTGGTAGAGTACTGCCCCAAGACCAGAGCTGCTTGCATCTGTATGCAATTCAAATGGAAGAGAGTGGGTCCGCATACGCCAAAATAGGTGGCGAGGTCAACGCCCGCTTCAACTGATCAAAAGCATTTTGTTGATCTGCTCCCCATACCCAATCCACCACAGCTGATCTTTTCTTCGATGACCTCTTCTGTTTAGTCCTGGTTGGTGGAAGTAGAATCGTAAGAGGCCGTGCTATCGTAGAGAAATTAGAAATATACTTACGATAGTACCCAAGAAATCCTAGGACCTGTCGCAACTGCTCTGGATTAGTAGGTTCTGGCCAGTTGACAATCTTTTCTATCTTTTCAGGATCTACCTTGACGCCATCCACGGACACAATGTGCCCTAGATATTTGACTTGATCCTGAAAGAAACTGCATTTCTTGGGTGCCAACTTGAGATTGTATTCCCGAAGACGGTTAAATACCAATTCCAGTCGATGAAGATGCTCTTCAAATGATGATGAAAATACAATAAGATCATCAATGAATATACAACACTTCTGCAGGTACAGATCTCCAAGACAATCTTCCATGAGTCTCTGGTACGTTGCAGGACTATTAGTCTGTCCAAAACCCATACGATTATACTCATAGAAGCCGAGTGGTCCTACTGTAAACGCTGTCCTGGCCTTATGTTCTTCAGCTATCTCCACCTGATGGTATCCACTCTTCATGTCAACAACACTGAAGAACTTCGAACCAGCCAGACAATCAAAAATCTCTTCTGTCCTAGGCAAAGCATACGAATCCTTTACGGTTTGTTGATTCAACTGCCGGTAATCAACGCACATCCGTAAAGAACCATCTTTCTTCTTTGCAATCACCACTGGTGATGCCCACGGGCTGTGAGATCTCCGGATGATTCCACACAACAAAAGCTGTCGTAAATGTTGTTTGATCTCTTCGTACATAGCCGGCGGAATGCGGCGATGTCGTTGCTTGAACGGGGTACTGTCAATAAGCTCAATTCTGTGCTGTACCTTAGTACAGTGCCCAATGTCGAACTCACTTGCAGAAAAGACATCTTGATACTTTAAAATCAAGTTGGTCCCCTCCTGCAACTGCTCCGGAGTTAGTCCTTGTGAAGGTAGAGTAATCTTCTGCAGCAACCACTCGTCATCTTCCTCCTTTTGTTCTACGTCTTCCAAAGTTACTTCTTGTATCTCACACAAGAGGCCCTTAGACGGAATAACAACGGTCTGAGTAGTTACATTGGACAATCTTACCTCCACTGGAGAATTGGATCTGTACTGGTACCTAAATACAACAGGCGATACCTCTAAGTCTGGATGATCACATTTCCCTGTTGTTGCCATCATCGCACATGTATCCCTGTAAGGAATCTTCTTATCCAGGTACCCAGGATAGTAATGGTCGAATTAGGTGGAATAGTAATGCTATCTCTCTGTGCACTCCTAACCAGACCTAATCTACCCTTACACCGTGAAAGTGTCTTGTCCTGTAACACAATGCTCCTGAAAGCAAGGTACCAAGGTGTACGCAATTCCGCTACTTGTAGAAATCTATCACCATAAGTTTGGCGACATTCATCTAAAGCAGAGGTTAAAACATTTGTTCCCAATAAAATTTGGAACACTAGCGTTGTAACTGCTATCCGGAACAACCAAAAACAAACAAAACCTAGGTGAATCAGTCAAACCCTGTAACACCACAGTCGTTTCAATATATCCTTTATATGGTAGTGACTGACCGTCCGCACATTCAATATTCAACAGATCAGTCAGAGGATGAATATCTGCTTCCTTGAGATAATTGGAATAAAAGGTTTCGCTGACTGTTGAAACAGTGGAACCTGTATCCAACAAAGCTGTACACAAATTACCACCAACAACAACGGAAACCTCATTCGCTTCACCAATGAGACCCTCTGGAATGGAAGAGAAAACCTTGGAGCATTTGCCTGTGCCAACTTTTGTTTGCTCCCCAACAAAAGTGGTCTTCAGTTTAAATCCAGAGGCTCATTTCTGCAACCTATGGCTATGTGTCCAACTTGTCCACATTTCCAACACTGTATCTCCTTTCGACGTTGTGGAGTTCTGCCTGAAGAAAACTGGGCATGGGTTCTTACACCCTTATAAGTCGAAGGTGTGGTGCGCCTCTATGTATATTTATATGTTTAATAGTATATATCCAACACCTTTACTTTATTACTGTTTATAAAGTTAACTCGTCCATATATATATTTATTCGTTTATTGTGTTTTAGTGAATTCAATATTTAAAACGTATTTACCTAGCATTAATTATGGACGTTTAAACACTTTTCCACATTATGTATTACATTTACATATATCTAAAATAATGAGATAAACATAACAATTAATACATGCATATTAGTCAAACCTGTAAGTGCCAAAAGGAAGTCTGAAGATAACGAAAGGCTCAGGAAAAGGAAAAGGCAACTGCAAGTCGTAAGTATGTAACGTGTTGTGTCATTGTCCACACTCAGCGCTGCACGGACCTGACTCACGACCACGTGACACCAAATACACATAACCATTGGACAGAATCAACCAATGGCTCGTCCCTAGCCAGTATGGCGAGAAACAACCATAAAAGGCTTTGTCTAAAGCACCAATACGATATTCTCAATGCAGATTGAGAATATCCTATAATAAAATAAATTGAATCCTAAAATAAATATTAATAGTAATAGATCAAATATGTTATTTATATACAAACGGCCAAATATTTAGTCCCCGTTACATTAAGACGACCAGAAACACATTGAATATAAAGACACTGATATTCTAAACAAGAAAATATATTTATCATGTAAGTTTAATCGTAGAAATATTTTATTAGTCGGAAACATCTTACAATGCAGCAAACTCAGGAATGTCCCTTTAACTAAAATTGACAACAGGCTGTCGTTTGTGCTTTGCCGAGCTATGGCGGCACAGACGACGAATCAAGCGTATACGTTTGACGATCTCCGTTCATAGCGAACACACACGACTTTTATAAAAGTGCATTTGAGCTTGTATTTCACATTTGTACATGATGTTATAATATGGTAACCAGAGAATGTAACTTTAACATTGAGTGACATCACGTAAACGGCAAAATAACGCAAGAAATGCTTTTTATATTTTCATAAATACAGGAAACCTGCTGTCATAATGAAATTGTACTATTTTTGGGTACGATCTTTTCAATAGTTCTGATTATTTTATTGTAAGATAAAAAAAAAAGTAGGGTTTTTCACGTTTTCCCAAAATGCTTGTTTTTCATCTACTGGATGGGAGAAAAATAATCCTCCATTATGTATCCATGTGAGACAGGGCTATTCCACCCTCGGATACATAATGTGATGTCAGGGACGAGGCTAATTGTGTACCCTCGAGTGGCACAGCCCTGTCCCACATGGACACATATGAAGGATTCTTTTAGTATATTTGTGTGTGTATGTATATCTGTTACTGTTTAATCGCTATCTTTATTTATTTATTTATTTATTTATTTATTTCAGATTCTAATGAGAACGGCTTGATAGAGAAAGACGATTTGGATGGAATTGTTAAGGTAATTAATCAGTGCTCCGCGACTGGTATAACAAACGCTGTGGTATGTGCTCTCCTGTCTGTGGCAAGGAAGTACCCAAATCTATATAGTTTTTCGCCGATTAGAACGTCAACAAAACCGTCTTGTCGGTTTGTGTGAAGGGAAAAGACGCAATGGTCGCCTGTAATCTGTAGTTTTGTTTCGATTACAACTTGCATAACGTCGACAAATGCGTCTTGTTGGTTGGTGGTTATTGGAGAAAAAGACACGATCGTCGCGTCTAGTCAACAGTTTGTTTCCATTACAACTTGCGTAACATCGACAAAAGCTAAAGTTAAATTTTTGCTACGTTTAATGACACCACTAGAACACATTGATTTATTAATCATCGGCTGTTGGATGTCAAACATTTGGTAATTCGGACAATTCTCGGATTCTTTTGTTGTGGTTTGTTTGTTTGGGTTTTTTGTTGTTGTCTTTTTGTGTTGTTTTTTGTGTGTGTTTTTTTGTGTTTTCTGGTTTTGTTTTCTGTTTTTTTTCTGTTGTTTTTTTGCGTGTTTGAATTGTTTGCCTTTTATGACTTTTTTGTAAAGTTATTTCATGCGTATATATATTTTCTTATCCAATTTTCATAAATTTATTCTCAATTGATTTAACATACAAGCTTGTTATAAAGTCATGTTACATATGTATTGAAAGATGGATCACCGATCGACTAACGACGACCCACACCAAACACCACACAGAAGCCGACGAGACACTTTTGTCGATGGGGGTGGGGAGGGGATTTAGTTCAGTCGGTTCAATGCTCGCTGGAGGTACTTACGTCGCAGGATCGAACCACCTCGGTGGATCCATTCAACTGATTGGGTTATATTCTCATTCTAACCAGTGCACCACAAATGGCCAAAGGCCGTAGTATGTGTCTTCCTATCTGTGGGAAAGTACATATAAAAGATCCCTTACTGCATTAGGAAAAGTGTAGCGGGTTTTCTCTCTGGTGACTACGTCCTAGATTTACCAAATGTTTGACATCCAGTAGCCGATGATTAATGAGTCAATGTGCTCTAGTGGTGTCGTCAAACAAAACAAATTTAAAATGTTTTACTTTCAGGATATTGTTTTATTCACCAACATGTTTGTTTTAGGTGTGAGTTTGTTTTACTTTCAGGATATTGTTATATTCACCAACATGTTTGTGTTTAGGTGTGAGGTTGTTTTACTTTCAGGATATTGTTTTATTCACCAACATGTTTGTTTTAGATGTGAGGTTGTTTTTACTTTCAGGATATTGTTTTATTCACCAACATGTTTGTTTTAGGTGTGAGGTTGTTTTACTTTCAGGATATTGTTTTATTCACCAACATGTTTGTTTTAGGTGTGAGTTGTTTACATTTTATTTTAGAATATTGTTCTATTCACAAATATTTTTGTTTTAAGTGTGAGGTTGCTTTACTTTCAGAATATTGTTATATTCACAAAATGTGTTTCGGGCTAAAATTAAATATTAATTTATTTTTTAGATTTAGATAGCCCGCTCTAAAATTAGTGCAAAAATTATTTATATGATTATTATTATATTATTTCTGGACTGCACAAGTAAAGATTTAAAATCCCCCACTTACATTTAGAGTAAAAATTCAAATTTGCTCGTAAAGTTTTTCTGTCCCGTGTCAGACTTCTGGCTATCCAGAAATCGGTCCCGGGACAGACATGCTCGAAGCCCTAGTGGCATGTGAGCATGTTTAAACATTAGGTGAGGGTTTCTTGTTTTTGTTTTTTTTAATTTTCAGGATATTGTTGTATTCACCAACATGTTTGTTTTAGGTGTGAGTTGTTTTTACTTTCACGATATTCCTTCATTCACCGATATGTTTGTCTTAGGTATTTTAACTTTCAGGATATTGTTACATTCACCAACATGTTTGTTTTAGGTGTGAGGTGGGGTTTTTTAACTTTCAGGATATTGTTACATTCACCAACATGTTTGTTTTAGGTGTGAGGTGGGTTTTTTTTATAATTTTCAGGATATTGTTACATTCACCAACATGTTTGTTTTAGGTGTGAGTTTTTTTTTAACTTTCAGGATATTGTTACATTCACCAACATGTTTGTTTTAGGTGTGAGGTTTTTTTTTAACTTTCAGGATATTGTTACATTCACCAACATGTTTGTTTTAGGTGTGAGGTTTTTTTAACTTTCAGGATATTGTTACATTCACCAACATGTTTTTTTTTAGGTGTGACCAGTGGGTTTTTTTTTTAATTTTCAGGATATTGTTACATTCACCAACATGTTTTGTTTTATGTGTGAGTTTTTTTTTTTTTACTTTCAGGATATTGTTGTTTACAATTCACTTCAGCGCAACATGTTTGTTTTTAGGTGTGAGTTTTTTTAACTTTCAGGATATTGTTACATTCACCAACATGTTTGTTTTAGGTGTGAGGTTTTTTTTTTACTTTCAGGATATTGTTTACAATTC
>NC_054703.1:1372045-1389545 GCF_016097555.1 Gigantopelta aegis
ACCAATGTTAAGAACAATGTTTCCGGGTTGAGGACTTGACTCCTTATAATTTGAGGGCCATGGTCCGAAAAATGATTAAAATTGGCGCCTGCGGTAACATTCTACTTGCACCTCAGGATGCGTGTCCAAATTAATTCTGGAGAGATTTGATGAGCCAAAAAAAAAGAAGAGAGTTTTTTTCTTAATTTCTGGGAAGGCGCCATTGAGATTTGTCCGGAAACGTTGTGCCGAAATTGATAGAATTTTGTTTGTCGAAAATTTTTATCGTCCCGCCCAGAGTTGCGATTCGGGGCGGTGGGAGACTTTAATGCGTCAGCAAAAGAAGTTCCCAGACGAGGTACTGAACTACGATGAGTTAGATGGGATAGGTGGGGTGGGTGGTGAGTTAGGCAGTGGTGTTAGGTGAGGGGCAGTGGACCTTTTGGCAATGGGCGGTGTTGCCTTAGGTCAGGACCGTTGGAAGGGGTGTTAACACGTGGGGATCGTGCTCGTTTTTGTCTTTGTGGCAGAGAGGAGTAGTAGTTTGACAAGAACTACCCACACTATTCTCTGTGTTGGGGAGAAGGTCCGAAAAGATAACGGGAAAATTCCGACAGACTAGAATCGGTTAATTTGTTTTGTAGTTTTTTCTTTCCCCACTTGATAGGCATTAAATGAGCACGATCGAAGTCTAAGTGTGTTTGATGACATGGCCGAAATAATCTTAGACGTTCAGTAGTGTTTTAGAGAATTAGCATAATGCTTAATCAACACGTTCATTGTTGATTGGCCCAATTTGATTTGTCAAGTTCAAGTCGAACGTAATGTCTAAATTTGGACGTGCCGGTTTGATGAAGGAGTTAAGCTCCTCCACCTTCCTTGCTAGTAGTGATTTTGGGGAGGGTCGAATTGACTAGATTCTCCTCCAGTAACCCACAATGGGGTGGTGGATGCACTGCAACACACCGTACAGCAGTTTAACAAGTCCAGCAAAGTCCGAATCGGACTGATAAACCCTGCTTTTTGTTTTCGAATTGTTGGACGGCGGGTTACCAAAATCCCGTCCTCTACTACCCGTATTTGTGGCATTTTTTCTGGCCATTTTTGGTTTTAAGAACACACAAAAAGATTTACAGAAAGGTATCAACAAAAAAGAAATGAAAACGATCTCACCCAAAAATGAATTATCCTCACAAAAAATATCCTCACAAAAAAAGAATCACTGTCTGGCTGGCTAACTAGTTTCGCTAATTTGCGCTTCATCAGATTGCGAGACTAACCACGATACGCTCTGAGCTATCGAGGCATCCATATGTATGTATGTATTGATGTATGAATATCTATATATTGTATGTATGTCGAGGTTGACTATTACACACATAGATATTAACGCACTGGCGCAGGGGATAATTAAATCCTTTCTGGCCTCACAAATTGTCCCATGCCGTTGCTGGGACTCGAACCTGTGGCACCGATTCGCCCGCAAATTGCAAGGCTAACCACGATACGCTCTGAGCTATCGAAGCTTCCATAAAAAGGAAGCTCTTTTAACTCAACCATATGCATAGGGCCTACAATCTACGCGGTCGATCCCGCTTACGTGCATGAAAGAGTGGGCAGACCTGGCACTGGCTAGTATGTATTGATGTATGTATGTATGTATGTATGTATGTATGTATGTATTGATGTATTGATGTATGTATATATGTATGTATGTATGTATGTATTAATGTATGTATATATGTATGTATGTATGTATGTATGTATGTATGTATGTATGTATGTATGTATGTATGTAAGTATTGATGTCTGATTATCTATCATTGTATGTATGTCAGATTTGACTATTAAATAATAAATCTGAATACACTGGCGCAAGGGATAATTAAATCCTTCCTGTCCTCACATACTGTTGCTGGAACTCGAACCTGTAGCACCGAATTGCCCGCAACATATATATATATATATATATATATATATATATATATATATATATATATATATATATATCTATATATATATATATATATGCATATGAGTGTGTACGTTCGTACGTGTAAGAGTGTATGTGTATGTATATATGTTTGTATGCAGATAGACAGGCAGCAAGGAAGGTAGGTAAACAGGCAGGAAGAAAAGAAGGTAGGTACGTAGGTACGTAGGTACGTAGGTACGTACGTACGGAGTTATATTTCTCCCATCCCTAGCCATGCAAGACAGCCCATGCGGAATAAATCGGTCCTGCATGACTACGTAACTTCTATTGCTTGAGCTGATATTAAAGCGGCAGTATCCGGTGTCAAAACAATTGCACGAGTCTCCCCTGGGTTGTCATGCCACGATCAGAAGAGGTCTGGGGCCCATTTCACAAAACATCGTATATTTACGTCTGCGACTAGCAGTTATATCGGTCACACGTTTACACCTGTTTAGAATCTATTTCACGCAGAGACGTACATCATTATGGAAGATGGAGTATATTAAGGACAAAAGAAATTGAGAAATGTGTATTTCAAACTATATTAGTGTTCTGTTAGTGGTAATAAGAATCGTGGTTTAGTCGTAGATTTACGTTTACGTGTAAAACTAGGCTTACGATGCTTTGTGCAATTGGGCCCAGCCCCTTTCTAAGGGCCCCTATGGGCAACTTAGGGAGACACCACAGCATCATAGAGGTCTAGTTAACGAGCTACTCTCGATTCACTAATGTCAAAACCTATACTAGCGCTGCCATTTACTTTCTGACCGACCGTTCAAAATTGCGCCAAATTTCCTCAATCAAAATTGCGCACCTTTTCTCTTTGGCATATAATTGCTCCATTCAAAATTCCATAGCGCCAGTCTATGTTAAACTTTTTAATACTATATTTGATCACCGCGTTCTACCTGAGGAATGGCTTACAGGTATTATTATGCCAATTTTTAAAAATAAAGGGAGCAGACTATTACCCGAAAATTATCGACCAATTACACTACTCTGCTGTTGTTCTAAGCTATTCACAACTTTACTTAATAACCAGTTAAACTTATTTATTGAGGAAAACAATATCATTAGTGAGGCTCAGACTGCATTTCGTAAAGGCTATTCACCTACAGACCACATATTCACATTACATAACTTGATCGATTTCTTGAAAAAAAGAAAAAAGAAATTATACTGTGCATTTATTGATTTTCAGAAAGCTTTCGATATGGTACCAAGAACTCAACTTTGTCATAAGCTGTTACAAAATAACATAACCGGTAAATTTTTCAGAATTATCTACCAGATGTATCAAGGTTTAAAATCATTAACTTCCGTCAATAATCAGCAATCAGCTTTATTCCCTTGCAACAACGGTATCCGCCAAGGCGAAAATTTATCCCCTCTTCTGTTCTCCTTGTATCTCAACGATTTAGAAGATTATTTATCCAACCATGGATGCGAAGGAATCCGAATTAAAACAGATAATCAAGAAAACCCGGTAGACATTGCTATGCACATCCTTTGTTTGTTATATGCAGATGATACGGCCTTATTAGCAACAAGTGCAGCTGACCTACAATATACTTTAAATACGTTTTACCAGTATTGCAATGATTGGAAACTTAAAATTAATAGTAACAAAACAAAAATACTGATTTTTAACGGAACTGCTAAAGACTATAAACATATTTTTAAGATTGGAAACACTATTTTAGAAAATGATAATGAATACAAATATTTAGGAATTACTTTTAGTAAATTAAATAACTTCCGAACTACCAAGAGCAGACTTAGTCAGCAGGCTACCAAGGCTATGTACTTTGTACTAGCGAAATCAAAGGAATACTATCTATCAACTGAATGCAAACGTAAAATGTTCGACTCGATGGTCCTTCCAATCTTATTATATGGCTGCGAAATTTGGGTGCACGAGAAAAATGATATATTTAACTTTGTACAAATCTTCTTCTTTAGACATATTTTACCTGTTAAGAAATCAACACCATGTTTTATGTTATACGGAGAGCTGGGACGAATGCCAGTTGAATTACTCATACATAGAAGAATGATATGCTACTGGGCACGGCTTTTATCAGGAAAAGAATCAAAACTCTCTTTGTTATTATACAAAGCTATGTTAAACGATCATCTTACTAACGGAACCAACTATAATTGGATCACCGCTATCAAAAACATGTTGAATAACTTAGGAATGAGCAATGTATGGATATCTCAATCGTTCATATCAGTAAACTGTCTCTCGCAACAAATCAAACAAAGGCAACACGATCAATATTTACAAATATGGAGAAATAACTTATCACAATCATCGAGAGGGAAAGGTTACGAGCTATATAAAGAAAACTTATTTCTTGAAAATTATGTTAGTATACTTCCTGAAAAGCTATGGTCAGTTATCATAAAAATTAGAACGTCTGACCATTATTTACCCGTTGAAACTGGTCGTTGGAATAACACACATATAGATGAGAGACTTTGTACACTATGCGACGTCAATGATATTGGCGATGAGTTTCATTATATTTTTGTTTGTAAATTTTTTCATGATTTAAGGGTCCAGTATATACATTCATATTACTATAAACGACCAAGTACTTATAAATTTAAAGAATTAATGAACAGTAAGCGAATCGGAATATTAAAGAAATTGGCATATTTTATAAAAGTAATTATTAGTCACTTTAAACGTCCCTAACCAAACAAAACAAAAATATATAACTATTATTACGATAACATGTTTGCTTATAAGTACTTGGCCACACATGATGTATATCCAGATTATATTTGTATGAACACCAACTTGTGGTTTGTGTATAACGATGTTCTTAAATATGTACATGTATCAAATGCATTTAGAGTTTTTGTGATACATATTGTTCTTATAGAATTCTATTTATTGGTCTTTGTATATGTTCATTATCAACCATCTTGTCACGTGAATGTTATAAATTGTATGTGTATATATTCCTCCTATGCCGTTGTGCAACGGCCCGAGTGTAAATAAATTCTTGTCTTGCCTTGTCTTGTCTTCGATTTACGTAACATTTTTCAAGACTATATGTTATTTTTATTCATTACTTAGACCTAAAAAGGTGTTTTTTGGAAATGCGCGGTCAGTCTAGGATCGATCCCCATCGGCGGGTATATAAAATACCATGGTATGTGATATCCTGTCTGTGGGATGGTACATATAAACGATCCCTTGCTAAAAAAAATGTAACGGGTTTCCAAGGCGTGTGTGCAGGGATTTCAGCGGGGTTGGGGTTATAGACTGTGTTGAGCGAAGTTTATATGGGGCCATGCTCCCCCAAAAAATACATTTCAATTTTTGTTTAAGCTTGGGCAAGTAAGGGTTTCGACCTCCAATACCCTCCCCCTGCACATGCACCCTATTCCTCTCTAAGATTATATGTCAAAATTGCCAAATGTTAGACATCCAACAGCAGATGGAAGGAAGGATAGGATATGTTTTATTTAACGATGCACTCAACACATTTTATTTACGGTTGTATGGGGGTCGGATGATTATTAAATCAATATGCTTTATCGTTGATGTCGTTAAACAACCCCCCCTCCCCAACTTTATCCTTTCCAAATGAAATAATATTTATTTGAATTTGTCGATTTTAACACGTAAAATTAAGAAGTGAAAACGTTGATTGTCTACTTTAGTATATTTTATTTAAAAAATATATACACGATTAATGTGTTACTAGTATACAAACTAAACTTTGAAAGTTTTACTAACACTTTATAAAATATCAATTCTGAAATAGGAAGGTACGACTGTCGATAATACGTTGTCAAGATCAAACCGGTTTTAACTAAAGACTCTAGTACCGTATCCTCAACAGAACGTTCTTCGTACTTTTACTTTTTTGAGACGAGCCCTACAATTTGAAATCGACAAACGCACGTGTTAAATGGACATTTCTGAGTCTGCTGCAATTTATTATATATGATCGACTAACAGAGACTTTTTAACGACTGTAATTACATATCAAATGTATTTTTCTGCATAAAATATTAGTGGCTGTATATTAAACGTGTTTCTGATCTATCTAATATTTGTACTAGTTTAATTTTCGTTTTATTTCTTAAAATATGGGTTTTTTTCGTACGTACGAAATTATTTGAAGACAAAATCCAGTTTGGGCTTCTTACAAATATTAAGACGACCAGAAACACATTGAATATAAAGACACTGATATTCTAAACAAGAAAATATATTTATCATGTAAGTTTAATCGTAGAAATATTTTATTAGTCGGAAACATCTTACAATGCAGCAAACTCAGGAATGTCCCTTTAACTAAAATTGACAACAGGCTGTCGTTTGTGCTTTGCCGAGCTATGGCGGCACAGACGACGAATCAAGCGTATACGTTTGACGATCTCCGTTCATAGCGAACACACACGACTTTTATAAAAGTGCATTTGAGCTTGTATTTCACATTTGTACATGATGTTATAATATGGTAACCAGAGAATGTAACTTTAACATTGAGTGACATCACGTAAACGGCAAAATAACGCAAGAAATGCTTTTTATATTTCATAAAAACCAGGAAACCTGCTGTCATAATGAAATTGTACTATTTTTGGGTACGATCTTTTCAATAGTTCTGATTATTTTATTGTAAGATAAAAAAAAAAGTAGGGTTTTTCACGTTTTCCCAAAATGCTTGTTTTTCATCTACTGGATGGGAGAAAAATAATCCTCCATTATGTATCCATGTGAGACAGGGCTATTCCACCCTCGGATACATAATGTGATGTCAGGGACGAGGCTAATTGTGTACCCTCGAGTGGCACAGCCCTGTCCCACATGGACACATATGAAGGATTCTTTTAGTATATTTGTGTGTGTATGTATATCTGTTACTGTTTAATCGCTATCTTTATTTATTTATTTATTTATTTATTTATTTATTTCAGATTCTAATGAGAACGGCTTGATAGAGAAAGACGATTTGGATGGAATTGTTAAGGTAATTAATCAGTGCTCCGCGACTGGTATAACAAACGTTGTGGTATGTGCTCTCCTGTCTGTGGCAAGGAAGTACCCAAATCTATATAGTTTTTCGCCGATTAGAACGTCAACAAAACCGTCTTGTCGGTTTGTGTGAAGGGAAAAGACGCAATGGTCGCCTGTAATCTGTAGTTTTGTTTCGATTACAACTTGCATAACGTCGACAAATGCGTCTTGTTGGTTGGTGGTTATTGGAGAAAAAGACACGATCGTCGCGTCTAGTCAACAGTTTGTTTCCATTACAACTTGCGTAACATCGACAAAAGCTAAAGTTAAATTTTTGCTACGTTTAATGACACCACTAGAACACATTGATTTATTAATCATCGGCTGTTGGATGTCAAACATTTGGTAATTCGGACAATTCTCGGATTCTTTTGTTGTGGTTTGTTTGTTTGGGTTTTTTGTTGTTGTCTTTTTGTGTTGTTTTTTTTTTGTGTTTTTTTTTGTTTTCTGGTTTTGTTTTCTGTTTTTTTTTCTGTTTTTTTTTGCGTGTTTGAATTGTTTGCCTTTTATGACTTTTTTGTAAAGTTATTTCATGCGTATATATATTTTCTTATCCAATTTTCATAAATTTATTCTCAATTGATTTAACATACAAGCTTGTTATAAAGTCATGTTACATATGTATTGAAAGATGGATCACCGATCGACTAACGACGACCCACACCAAACACCACACAGAAGCCGACGAGACACTTTTGTCGATGGGGGTGGGGAGGGGATTTAGTTCAGTCGGTTCAATGCTCGCTGGAGGTACTTACGTCGCAGGATCGAACCACCTCGGTGGATCCATTCAACTGATTGGGTTTATTCTCATTCTAACCAGTGCACCACAAATGGCCAAAGGCCGTAGTATGTGTCTTCCTATCTGTGGGAAAGTACATATAAAAGATCCCTTACTGCATTAGGAAAAGTGTAGCGGGTTTTCTCTGGTGACTACGTCCTAGATTTACCAAATGTTTGACATCCAGTAGCCGATGATTAATGAGTCAATGTGCTCTAGTGGTGTCGTCAAACAAAACAAATTTAAAATGTTTTACTTTCAGGATATTGTTTTATTCACCAACATGTTTGTTTTAGGTGTGAGTTTGTTTTACTTTCAGGATATTGTTATATTCACCAACATGTTTGTTTTAGGTGTGAGGTTGTTTTACTTTCAGGATATTGTTTTATTCACCAACATGTTTGTTTTAGATGTGAGGTTGTTTTACTTTCAGGATATTGTTTTATTCACCAACATGTTTGTTTTAGGTGTGAGGTTGTTTTACTTTCAGGATATTGTTTTATTCACCAACATGTTTGTTTTAGGTGTGAGTTTTTTACATTTTATTTTAGAATATTGTTCTATTCACAAATATTTTTGTTTTAAGTGTGAGGTTGCTTTACTTTCAGAATATTGTTATATTCACAAAATGTGTTTCGGGCTAAAATTAAATATTAATTTATTTTTTAGATTTAGATAGCCCGCTCTAAAATTAGTGCAAAAATTATTTATATGATTATTATTATATTATTTCTGGACTGCACAAGTAAAGATTTAAAATCCCCCACTTATATTTAGAGTAAAAATTCAAATTTGCTCGTAAAGTTTTTCTGTTCCGTGTCAGACTTCTGGCTATCCAGAAACCGGTCCCAGGACAGACATGCTCGAAGCCCTAGTGGTATGTGAGCATGTTTAAACATTACCTGACCTGAACAAAGTATGTCTATTTTAGGTGAGGGTTTCTTGTTGTTGTTTTTTTTAATTTTCAGGATATTGTTGTATTCACCAACATGTTTGTTTTAGGTGTGAGTTGTTTTTACTTTCACGATATTCCTTCATTCACCGATATGTTTGTCTTAGGTATTTTAACTTTCAGAATATTGTTACATTCACCAACATGTTTGTTTTAGGTGTGAGTTTTTTTTACTTTCAGGATATTGTTATATTCAACAACATGAACTCTTTTGAAATTGAACACTGCAGGGGCTGGGCACAGCCCAGTGGTAAAGCGCTCGGTTGAATCGTGGTCGGTTTAGGATCGATCACTGTCGGATATTGTTCTATTCACCCACATGTTTGTTTTAGGTTTGTGGGGTTTTTTTTATTTTCAAGATGTTTATTTTAGGTGTGAGGTTGTTTTTTTTACTTTCAGGATATCCTCAAGTTCACTGGCTGGGACAAAGACTCTCAGCGTGCGCACCAGACCAGGGAGGTGTACGAAACGTTCTTTGAAGTCCTATTTGAAAAAGCTGACGAAGACGCAAACGGTACTAACTGGCTTTATAGGCTTTAATAGTATTTAGTAATATTGTGACAAAATCCCCACGTCGTCGTTGCGCGACTGTGGTGATATACCTGGTGTTGTGTGATTCGTGTCGAGCGGTGGCCACTGTAACTTATCAACCCTTTCCCCAATATTTGTACTCTCTTTATTCTCATTACAAGAAGTTTGCTCACTGAGCGCTGACCTAATTAAATTCAATGGTTAAGTAACGTTTTAACATTGGCATTTTCACTGTCAACACCATTTTTATTTGAATAAAAAGGCGATCGCGAGCCAGTTCGCTCAGAATATGGAACTTTAACCATTTGTTTATTAACGAAAATAGTTTTGTTATATTTTTCTGATAGATTTTTTCCACCGTCATTGTTCACGTTTTTAAATCGTTTAAATTTCATTCCTAATGGAAAAGCTTGAGGATTCCCTGCTAAAATCGGAGACTCGAAGGGATTCCCCGTGTCAAGCATTTTGACAGGAGGCGGTTTCATCCCAGTTCGCTAGCCAATTAATGCCTGAGATACTTGCCGAGCTATCAGTGTAAATATTTTTTTGATTGGTGCAGATTATAATCCGTCATTTTTTAATTGAAAAAAGTGAACTTTACGAACTATCTTACCCTCAGCGCATGCGCACTCCATATGTCTGCTGTTGCGAACTTGGTGAAAACGTCAAAGTTTTTTCCTTTATTATTTTAGTTTGGATCGACGTAGGCGAAAAAGAAAAACAGTTTTGGAAATAACAAAAAACATTTTTTTCCCTGTGAATTTAAATAAAATTATTTAAAAAAAAAAAAAAAAAAAAAATAGCGAATTTTGTTAGACTATTTTCGATTTTTGACCAATTTTCCACTGTCATTTTCATGACCATAGCAACCACAAACTTCTATTAAAATTACTATGTTGTAGACATATCTTACAATTTAAGGTGGTTGTGTAGATTTTGGCGAAAAAGCGATATTTGACATTTTGTGTGAACTTCGTGAAACTCGGCCCTCCTAAATTGACAAATTGTAATATTTTGTATACTATAAATTTCGTTAAAAAACTAAAAGTGTTTTTTCTTGATTATTTTAGTTTGGGTCGACATATAGGCAAAAAATGAAAAAAGAAAATTGGAAATTTTAAAAAAGAACTATTGTTTCTTTTAATCTAAATTAAATTATTTCTAAAATTAAAAAAAATAAGAGCGAAATTTTTTAGAAGTAAAAGAGTCAGGTGAATTATAATTATTTCAGTTTGCTTTTAATCTAAATTAAATTATTTCTAAAATTAAAAAAAATAAGAGCGAATTTTTTTAGAAGTAAAAGAGTCAGGTGAATTATAATTATTTCAGTTTGCATGTCAGTCTAAAAGAAAGAAAGAACAAACTAATTGTAAACTGAAATAAACAAAATAAAACATTATGTAGAGATTAAAGGGACATTCCTTAGTTTGTTGAAAGTTGTAAGACGTTATCGACTAACAGAGACTTTTTAACAATTGTAATTATATATCAAATATATTTTTTTCTGCATAAAATATTAGTGTCTGTATATTAAACATGTTCATGATCGTTCTAATATTTGTACTAGGTTAAATTTCATTTTATTTCCTAAAAAATATTTTTTCTTACGTACGAAATTATTTGAAGACAAAATCCAGTTTGATCGTCTTACAAATATTAAGACGACTGTGACGGTACATGCTCTTAAATTCGTTTCGCCTGTGGCGATATTAATTGTTTTAGAGGGCCGTGTGCAGTCCCAATATGCACTTAAGACCAGATGGGCTTTGTTACGTAATACCTCCGCAAGACCGTACCCTCCAATACACACCCAGACTAGGTGCGGAGGCCATGTGGCCAGTAGTTACGTAATAACTCCGGTAGAACGGTTTATGACCGGGGGATTTCTGGCGAACTGGCGACAGTATGTCTGGTCATCTAAGAAAACATATCGATTCTCGGAGTGGTGGAAATTCACATGATAAGATTCAGTACCGCGATGTGCCCCCAGGCGATATTCGGTTTTGTAATAAATAGATAGGATTTAGAGATATCGGGGAGAAACATATTGGAAGGCTACCATGGAACGTTAGTCCGTTTGGACTGGTAAATATATATTTCTGCTCTGTTGTATAACCTTGATGTGATTGATGTGACTTTAAATATTTTAATACTGTATTATACCAATATTATTTAGACAGTGTTTCCGGTAACTGACGATTTAAATTGTAGGCTTCACTGTTCTAAAAAAAATAAAGCTTAGCCGGTCATCCTAGAGGACCTAGGTAAACTGTATGTTATTGTCTTTATTGTGATAGGTACCAGTATTAATTCTGTATTACAAGGTTACTGAATGAGTAGTTAAAGGTTAATTAAAAGTTAACCAGTTAGGAATAAAGTTGTAATTCCTTTATTAATTACGTTCCCCTGGAAGCGTTTCTCAATTATCACACGTGTGTGGGTTGTATCACGGTGAAGTGATTAGAATATTGTGTAAACTAGACACCTAGTGATTAACTAATTAAGTGATTAGTTCTGGGTTGTTACTATTATTGTTGTTGTTAATTACTTAACTGCGGCAAATATATTTGTCAGCTTAAGGTTAATACAGATTCCAAAGTGTATTGTGTTTTGTTGTGTTTTCTAGTGAACTAAACGTGCTATATTATATATACTTTATATAAGATCTTATCTCTGATCATACCTAGAGCCGAGCCACGCGGGTATACACTGCCCGATACAGAGAGATCTAATAGATATACAGTTAGGAGAGATATTTGGATAATCGTATTTTATTCAGTTACGGGTATTATAGGATCCCCGTGACAACGACCAGAAACACATTGAATATACAGACACTGATATTCTAAACAAGAAAATATATTTATTATGTAAGTTTAATCGTAGAAATATTTTATTAGTCGGAAACATCTTACAGTGCAGCAAACTCGGGAATGTCCCTTTAAAATGCCCCTGTTACACAAACACTCAACTCCGAGTGTCAGCGTGCAGCAGTATTGTCCTGTACAGCACAGGTAAATATTATATGATTACTACACCCCTTCTCTGCAATGGTCTAGTCCGGCTAGGTCAGAGATAGTCAGGTTACTAGTCTATATTTAGACGGATGCGCGTCATAAATTATTTTTAATCTGAAAATAGCCCGCCATGTCAGCAAACCTGTTCTAATGGTATTATTTATTTATTTCCTGTACTGTATCTCTTTAATCTGTATTCTGTATCTCTTTCCTGTACATTACTTCTGTACTCTAATATCTATATTTCTTTCCTGTACTGTATCTCTCTAATCTGTTGACTTACAGTGGCCTTAATTCACAACACAGGTTGTCAACAGAAAATAATTTAATAAATTTGAGAAATGTATTCTCATATTGGTAGATGGGAGGCACACAAAGTGCAAGATAAACAAAGTGTAATTATTACAGTAACTGCTCTGTAATATAGTGAAATTAAATGAAAGAAGAACAAAGTCAGGTAGAGTTAAACTCAAGAAATGTATTGTTGTAAACAATTAATAATATTAACAACAATGGTATAATAGTCACAATATATTAAACACACAAAATACATCAATTTAGTATTTAGAATTAAATTATGATTTCATTAATAACTTTCTAATTGCTTATATAGTTTATTTATTTATACTTATTTACATAATTCTAAGTTTTATCCTACCCCGTCACTCAGTTCGTCAACCAGTTCGTCAACCGTCACTAATTTTTATTTAATTTAAATTTATTTAATTTAATTTATTTATTATTATTATAATATTATTATTATTTAAATTTAATGTAATGTAATGTTATTTTATTTATTATTATTTTATTTTTTATTTTATTGTTATTATTAAGACAAAATTGAATTATTATTATTATTATTATTATTTTTCTTCTTTTTTTTTGGGGGGGGGGGGAGGAGGTCCCCGTAGTAATTGCAAACACTAACAGAAAGAAATATCCTATTTAACGACACACACATATTTGTATACGGTTATATGTCATTTATTACAGCTGAGATAGACAGGTATTAGTGGTTACAATACATTGTTTGTACAGCTGAGATAGACAGGTATTAGTGGTTACAATACATTGTTACAGCTGAGATAGACAGGTATTAGTGGTTACAATACATTGTTACAGCTGAGATAGACAGGTATTAGTGGTTACAATACATTGTTACAGCTGAGATAGACAGGTATTAGTGGTTACAATACATTGTTACAGCTGAGATAGACAGGTATTAGTGGTTACAATACATTGTTTGTACAGCTGAGATAGACAGGTATTAGTGGTTACAATACATTGTTACAGCTGAGATAGACAGGTATTAGTGGTTACAATACATTGTTACAGCTGAGATAGACAGGTATTAGTGGTTACAATACATTGTTTGTACAGCTGAGATAGACCGGTATTAGTGGTTACAATACATTGTTTGTACAGCTGAGATAGACAGGTATTAGTGGTTACAATACATTGTTTGTACAGCTGAGATAGACAGGTATTAGTGGTTACAATACATTGTACAGCTGAGATAGACAGGTATTAGTGGTTACAATACATTGTACAGCTGAGATAGACAGGTATTAGTGGTTACAATACATTGTACAGCTGAGATAGACAGGTATTAGTGGTTACAATACATTGTTTGTACAGCTGAGATAGACAGGTATTAGTGGTTACAATACATTGTTACAGCTGAGATAGACAGGTATTAGTGGTTACAATACATTGTTACAGCTGAGATAGACAGGTATTAATGGTTACAATACATTATTACAGCTGAGATAGACAGGTATTAGTGGTTACAATACATTGCTACAGCTGAGATAGACAGGTATTAGTGGTTACAATACATTGTTTGTACAGCTGAGATAGACAGGTATTAGTGGTTACAATACATTGTTACAGCTGAGATAGACAGGCATTAGTGGTTACAATACATTGTTACAGCTGAGATAGACAGGTATTAGTGGTTACAATACATTGTTTGTACAGCTGAGATAGACAGGTATTAGTGGTTACAATACATTGTTTGTACAGCTGAGATAGACAGGTATTAGTGGTTACAATACATTGCTACAGCTGAGATAGACAGGCATTAGTGGTTACAATACATTGTTTGTACAGCTGAGATAGACAGGTATTAGTGGTTACAATACATTGTTACAGCTGAGGTAGACAGGCATTAGTGGTTACAATACATTGTTACAGCTGAGATAGACAGGTATTAGTGGTTACAATACATTGCTACAGCTGAGATAGACAGGTATTAGTGGTTACAATACATTGTTTGTACAGCTGAGATAGACAGGTATTAGTGGTTACAATACATTGTTACAGCTGAGATAGACAGGTATTAGCGGTTACAATACATTGTTTGTACAGCTGAGATAGACAGGTATTAGTGGTTACAATACATTATTTGTACAGCTGAGATAGACAGGTATTAGTGGTTACAATACATTGTTTGTACAGCTGAGATAGACAGGTATTAGTGGTTACAATACATTGTACAGCTGAGATAGACAGGTATTAGTGGTTACAATACATTGTTTGTACAGCTGAGATAGACAGGTATTAGTGGTTACAATACATTGTTACAGCTGAGATAGACAGGTATTAGTGGTTACAATACATTGTTTGTACAGCTGAGATAGACAGGTATTAGTGGTTACAATACATTGTTACAGCTGAGATAGACAGGTATTAATGGTTACAATACATTATTACAGCTGAGATAGACAGGTATTAGTGGTTACAATACATTGTTACAGCTGAGATAGACAGGTATTAGTGGTTACAATACATTGTTTGTACAGCTGAGATAGACAGGTATTAGTGGTTACAATACATTGTTTGTACAGCTGAGATAGACAGGTATTAGTGGTTACAATACATTGTACAGCTGAGATAGACAGGTATTAGTGGTTACAATACATTGTTTGTACAGCTGAGATAGACAGGTATTAGTGGTTACAATACATTGTTACAGCTGAGATAGACAGGTATTAGTGGTTACAATACATTGTTTGTACAGCTGAGATAGACAGGTATTAGTGGTTACAATACATTGTTACAGCTGAGATAGACAGGTATTAATGGTTACAATACATTATTACAGCTGAGATAGACAGGTATTAGTGGTTACAATACATTGTTACAGCTGAGATAGACAGGTATTAGTGGTTACAATACATTTATTACAGCTGAGATAGACAGGTAATAGTGGTTACAATACATTGTTACAGCTGAGATAGACAGGTATTAGTGGTTACAATACATTGTTTGTACAGCTGAGATAGACAGGTATTAGTGGTTACAATACATTGCTACAGCTGAGATAGACAGGCATTAGTGGTTACAATACATTGTTACAGCTGAGATAGACAGGTATTAGTGGTTACAATACATTGCTACAGCTGAGATAGACAGGTATTAGTGGTTACAATACATTGTTTGTACAGCTGAGATAGACAGGTATTAGTGGTTACAATACATTGTTTGTACAGCTGAGATAGACAGGTATTAGTGGTTACAATACATTGTTACAGCTGAGATAGACAGGTATTAGTGGTTACAATACATTGTTTGTACAGCTGAGATAGACAGGTATTAGTGGTTACAATACATTGTTACAGCTGAGATAGACAGGTATTAGTGGTTACAATACATTATTACAGCTGAGATAGACAGGTATTAGTGGTTACAATACATTGTTACAGCTGAGATAGACAGGTATTAGTGGTTACAATACATTTATTACAGCTGAGATAGACAGGTATTAGTGGTTACAATACATTGTTACAGCTGAGATAGACAGGTATTAGTGGTTACAATACATTGTACAGCTGAGATAGACAGGTATTAGTGGTTACAATACATTGTTACAGCTGAGATAGACAGGTATTAGTGGTTACAATACATTGTTTGTACAGCTGAGATAGACAGGTATTAGTGGTTACAATACATTTATTACAGCTGAGATAGACAGGTATTAGTGGTTACAATACATTGTTACAGCTGAGATAGACAGGTATTAGTGGTTACAATACATTGTTGCAGCTGAGATAGACAGGTATTAGTGGTTACAATACATTGTTTGTACAGCTGAGATAGACACGTATTAATGGTTACAATACATTGTTACAGCTGAGATAGACAGGTATTAGTGGTTACAATACATTGTTACAGCTGAGATAGACAAGTATTAGTGGTTACAATACATTGTTACAGCTGAGATAGACAGGTATTAGTGGTTACAATACATTGCTACAGCTGAGATAGACAGGTATTAGTGGTTACAATACATTGCTATTTATGCTTATTACACCTGAGTAGATAAACCTGAATGGTTACAATAGATATTTTAATTATGTTTATTAAACTGAGATAGACAAGTGAATGGTTACAATAGATATTTTAATTATGTTCATTAAACTGAGATAGACAAGTGAATGGTTACAATAGATATTTTAATTATGTTCATTAAACTGAGATAGACAAGTGAATGGTTACAATACATTGTTTGTTACAGCTGAGATAGACAAGTCGGAATGGTTACAATACATTGTTTGTTACAGCTGAGATAGACAAGTCGGAATGGTTACAATACATTGTTTGTTACAGCTGAGATAGACACGTCTAAATGGTTACAGTACATTGTTTGTTACAGCTGAGATAGACACGTGTGAATGGTTACAGTACATTGTTTGTTACAGCTGAGATAGACACGTCTAAATGGTTACAGTACATTGTTTGTTACAGCTGAGATAGACAAGTCGGAATGGTTACAGTACATTGTTTGTTACAGCTGAGATAGACAAGTCGGAATGGCTACAGTACATTGTTTGTTACAGCTGAGATAGACACGTCGGAATGGCTACAGTACATTGTTTGTTACAGCTGAGATAGACACGTCTAAATGGTTACAGTACATTGTTTGTTACAGCTGAGATAGACAAGTCGGAATGGTTACAGTACATTGTTTGTTACAGCTGAGATAGACAAGTCGGAATGGCTACAGTACATTGTTTGTTACAGCTGAGATAGACACGTCGGAATGGCTACAGTACATTGTTTGTTACTGCTGAGATAGACAAGTCGGAATGGCTACAGTACATTGTTTGTTACAGCTGAGATAGACAAATCGAAATGGTTACAGTACAAGTCGGAATGGTTACAATACATTGTTTGTTACAGCTGAGACAGACAAGTCGGAATGGTTACAATA
>NC_054703.1:1394545-1403724 GCF_016097555.1 Gigantopelta aegis
ACCAAGTGCATACAACCAAGCACATACAACTATAAACCAAGTGCATACAACCAAGCACATACAACTATAAACCAAGTGCATACAACCAAGCACATACAACTATAAACCAAGTGCATACAACCAAGCACATACAACTATAAACCAAGGAAGGCAATGTTTTATTTAACGACGCACTCAACACAGTTTATTTACGGATATATGGCGTCAGACATATGGTTAAGGTCCACACAGATATTGAGAAAAGAAACCCGCTATCGCCACTTCATGGGCTACTCTTTTCGATTAGCAACAACGGATCTTTTATATGCACCATCCCACAGACAAGATGAAACATACCACGGCCTTTGATGTACCAGTCGTGGTGCACTGGCTGGAGCGAGAAATAGCCCAATGGGCCCACTGACGGGGATCGATCCCAGACCGACCGCGCATCAACCGAACGCTTTACTACTGGGCTACGTCCCGCCACTCTTTACAACAGAAAAGAAAAAAAGTACAAAAGACATGGATGAAATCGCTTAAAGTAAATATAACTAAATTTTGGATGATAAATAATACATATAATTTGCTGTGGTTTCGGGATGTTTCCACGTGTATCTAAAGGCATACACGTACGAGACAGGGAGCAGGGGTGGGGGAATAACTGCCCCCCTCCCCCCCCCCCCCCAATCCTGGAGAAAATCCTAAAAGTCGGGCAAAAAAACAATGGAGAAATTCGGGCAAAATCAGCTGGTTTGAACACTTTTCAGAGGCGTAGCGTGATCTGGACCTGGGGGGGGGGGGGGGGGGGTCGAATATGAACCAAGTGGACCTTTTTCTATTTTGTTTTTGCACCACCAGAAACTCCATATGTATAACTCTGTATGTTTTAGTTCTGAAAGCGGACCATTTGCTTCAGCGGGGTGGGGGGGGGGGGGGGGGGGGGGGGGGCTACGCCCCTGCTTTTCACCATGTGTTTTCATCATTCTACCCACAATATTAGTTGTCATCCATGTAAAAATGCGTAGTGATTCGTTTGCAACCGTATATAGCTGTTTGGCAGTAACGCAAACGTTATAAGCCCATGAAGAGGCAACAGCGGGTTTCCTCTCTCAATATCTGTGTGGTCCTTAACCATATGTTTGACGCCATATAACCGTAAATAAAATGTGTTGAGTGCGTTGTTAAATAAAACATTTCTTTCTGGTTTTTTTTTTTTTTTTTTTTTTTTTTTTTGGCAAATGTTATAATCCAGATTCGGACACTTTTGTTTAATTCGGACAAAAAATCAGTCTGCCTCCGTACACAAATAGGAGCCCGTACGTCTTTGTCTAAAGACCGGCCTCGGTGGCGCAGTGGTTAAACCATCGGACTACAGTCTGGTAGGTACAGGGTTCGCAGCCCGGTACCGGCTCCCACCCAGAGCGAGTTCTTAAGGGCTTAATGGGTAGGTGTAAGGCCACTACACCCTCTTCTCTCTCTCTCTCTCTCTCTCTCTCTCTCTCCTCTCTCTCTCTCTCTCTCTCTCTCTCTCTCTCTCTCTCTCTCTCTCTCTCTCTCTCACTAACCACTATCCAACCAACTAACAACTAACCCAATGTCCTGGACAGACAGTCCAGGTAGCTGAGGTGTGTGCCCAGGACAGCGTGCTTCAAGCTTAATTTGATATATAAGCACAAAAATAAGTTGAAATTGAAATTTTGTCTAAAGGAAGCAGATACTCATGGATGTTAAAGGGACATTCCTGAGTTTGCTGCATTGTAAGATGTTTCCGACTAATAAAATATTTCTACGATTAAAGTTGCATATTAAATATATTTTCTTGTTTAGAATATCAGTGTCTGTATATTCAAAGTGTTTCTGGCCGTCTTAATATTTGTAAGAAGCCCAAACTGGATTTTGTCTTCAAATAATTTCGTACGTACGAAAAAATAATGTTTTAGGAAATAAAAATAAATTTATCCTAGTACAAATATTAGAACGATCATAAACACGTTTAATATACAGCCACTAAAATTTTATGCAGACAAATATATTTGATATGTAATTACAATGATTAAAAAGTCTCATTTAGTCGATAACATTTTCAAAATTGCAGCAAACTCAGGAATGTCCCTTTAAAGACAGACATAATCAAACTAATCAGTGCCTGTTATAGTCTCTTCTGTTTGTGATGACAGAGGGTAATGGTTATGATTTATTTTATTGTTATATGTCATCATATAGATATATTTTTGTGTTTTTCTTAATTGTAGATTATAGTAGTTAGAGTTACCTCCCGTGGATGTATAGTGGATGCTTCCAGAACTGGACACCGACCACAATTATTTACTCTTTAAGGCCGAATTTACAAAGTCTGTTTATCTGAGGAAGGAGGAAAACTCTATTAACATGCTCATATTCACTGAAGGTTCGGGAACGTCTATTCTTTGACACGAGTTCTAATTTGCGCCAGATCTCCTGTCCAGAACAGAAAGATTGCAGAGGCGGATCTAGGTGGGGAGGGGCAGGGCCCACCCCCCTAAATTTTGCGACAGTTATAATTTTATTATATATTAATTTTCATTTTTTTTTTTTACGATCCCCTCCAAACCTCCCCAAAGTTCCATTGGCATTCCGCCTCATGTCACTGCCCCCCCCCCCCACCCCAATGGATTTTCTGGATCCGCCACTGGATTGTTTATCTTAAAGGGGTTTTCCGTAATCCGTATGCACATATACGTATATGTAATTCATGATGCCTAGCGGGTGTATACTACCAAATCAAATCCCATAGACGACAATAGTAACACATGTGGCTAAAACTCCTATCTGCAGCGTATCAATCGACATAAACGCCACGGATATAAATACTACCACCCCTTACACTTAAAGTGAATCAGAAAAAAATGGGGGTCAAGCTGCTCGTTTCTGAGATAACGGGTAGAGACTTACCCTAGTTCCGCACAAAATTCGAGTACTTTTTTTTTACAGGTACCCCATACATGTTTCAAGCACAAGGCTTCTTGACACATTGGTACTAGATGAAATAAAATTGCATATTTTTTTATTTTTTTTACCCAGATGAAACTATTATTTTTTACAACCAACACACTCACATTTATAACCAATCACAGGACTTGTGGTGTTCATGTACCCCCCACACATTTCGGATATTTTGCTTTATATTTGCTTTATAATAGTGTAAAGGCGTGTAAGAGGTAAACAGGTTTTGTAAATTCGGTCGTATATATTTTTATAGAACTGTAAACATTAGTAGCAATAGCAATGGAGTCAAATTAATGACCATATCAACAATAAACTGTTACGAGAAGAGTTACGGCCCCTGTGTAGGGTACCGTTCACCTCAAATTGGTTTAAATAAATAGTTTTGTTCTTTTGGGGTTTTTTGTTCTTTTTTGGGGGGGAGGGGGTCTAGTTTTTGTTGTTATTTTTCATCAAATGTTTTATAACTGGTGTATATCAACAAGAATACACCATTACTTTCGCGGCGTCGTTAAATAAAACAAACTTTACCATTACTTTCGCTGTATGTCAGAACAACGATAAATGTTTCCATTTAAATATTTACATGTGAAAGAAATATATGTTATATTATCTTGTTAATTTGTGGTGTTAAATTAACAGATTAAATAAACACGGGAAACTGTTCATTTAGAACTAATTTGGGTTTCTCCTCGTTCCAACCAGTGCACCACAACTGGTCAAAGGCCGTGGTATGTGCTTTCCTGTCTGTTAGTGCATATAAAAGATCCCTTGCTGCATTAGGAGAAACGTAGCTGGTTTCCTCTGATGACTACATGTCATAATTACCACATGCTTGACATCCAATAGCCGAGGATTAATTAATCAATGTGCTCTAGTGGTGTCGTTAAACAAAACAAACTATCTATCTATCTCTAAGACTATGTCAAAATGACCAGATGTCTGATATCCAACAGCCTGTGATTAATAAATCAATGTGCTCTAGTGGTGTCGTTAAACAAAACAATCTTCTTAACCATGAGACTATATTACGCAATAGGAAGGCGGGACGTAGCCTAATTTGATGCGCAGTCGGTCAAGGATCGATCCCCGTCGGTGGGCCTATTGGGCTATTTCTTGCTCTAGCCAGTGCACAACGACTGGTATACCAAAGGCCGTGGTATGTGTTATTCTGTCTGTGGGATGGTGCATATAAAAAGATCCCTTGCTACTAATGGAAAAAAATGTTGCGGGTTTCATCTCTGTGACTGTCAAAATGACCATATGTTTGACATCCAATAGCCGATGATTAATAAATCAATGTGCTCTAGTGGTGTCGTTCAATAAAAAACAAAAAACAAAAGTACGTAATATTTGAACGACCCCTTTTTTACGTCTGTGAACCATGGCCTGGTTTCTCCCTGTGCAATGTGTAGACATACATCTCTGATAGTGTGTTAGTAGTGACGTCTTTCTCGCTGTAGCTGACCGTGTCACATTACACATATTAACACCCTTTCAAGGCTCCATTGTCGTCCATTCAAATTGCTACCCGACCGGTCAAGGTCGCGAGTTCATCAACCCGGACGATCGACGTGTCTGACGTCAGAGAAGAGTCATCGCTCTTGTTGGCTACAATGAAGAAAGAAAAAGGAATGTGTGCACAGGGGCGGACCCACGAAATGTTTTAGGGAGGAGACCAAGGGCACATATGCCAAATCCATGAAGAAAAAAAAGAAAAGGAAATAAGCCACCTCAAAGTAAATTGTAAAAAAAATATATTCAAAACAGGCGCTCTTTTTTGGGGAGGGTGGGGGTGGGGGTGAGGGGAGTGTCTGGCAGGCACCCCCTAGTCACCTCCGTTGGATCCGCCCTTGTTATGTTTGCTTTTCTCCCCTCAACACCACCTGATCACGTTTTAAACTACTGCTGTTTGGTGTATAGGTGGCAGAAGTGGGGGTGGGGTGTGGGTGTGGGTGGGGGTTTGAGGCAAAGAAACCTGGCCAGTCCAATAATTATATGGAAGGAAGGAAGGAAATGTTTTATTTAACGACGCACTCAACACATTGTTTTTACGGTTATATGGCGTCGGACATATGGTTAAGGACCACACAGATATGGAGAGAGAAAACCCGCTGTCGCAACTTCATGGGCTACTCTTTTCGATTAGCAGCAAGGGATCTTTTATATGCACCATCCCACAGACAGGATAGCACATACCACGGCCTTTGATATACCAGTCGTGGTGCACTGGCTGGAACGAGAAATAGCCCAATGGGTCCACCGACGGGGATCGATCCTGGACCGACCGCGCCTCACGCGAACGCTTTACCACTGGGCTAAGTCCCGCCCCGCGATGGTCTCAATGAATACGCCAATGAGTGGACTGGAACGAAGGAAGGAAATGGTTTATTTAACGACGCACTCAACATATTTTATTTACGGCTACATGGCGTCGGACCTATGGTTAAGGACCACACAGATATTGAGGGAGGAAACCACTTCATGGGCGAGTGGATTGGTGACATAGGGTGACAGGGTTGGGTGATACGAGGCAACTTAACGGCGTTAGCATATAGTACGTCAAAGGCGTTAGAGAAAAACAGCTGCGGGGGGGGGGGGGGGGGGGGATGCGGATGGGAGCGGGGGAGAGGGCTATATATTAATTTTACTTTCAGCGAGGGTCTAATACTTCTTCAGTGTTGTTTGGCAGTCGCCCCCTCCCCGCCCCTCTCCGCCCCTCTCCGCCTTCCGCTCCCGTGCGTGTGGTAAGTGTTTTTGTGTTTATTTTATCATCGATCAATACTTAATGTTTACAAATGTACTCTGAGTTTGAGTTCTTTGTAGATATTAGGTCAAGAGATGTGTGCTCAAAATATCAAACCCGCCACGAGTTGTGTAGCCAAATGATTTAGAAAGTGCTAGCCGGACCTAGGTCAGTTGATAGAGCACTCGCCCGATATTTTTGGGTCGAATGATCTAATCCCCTAGGACCAATTATAATAATTTGAGATTCTTGGGTCGAAGAATCGAATCCCCTTGGTGGATCCATTACAATTATTTCATTGAGTTTTCCCTGTCCCATCCAATGTTTGCGTCAAAAGGAGACCTATGAACTGGTTTGTAACTTTATAATGAACAAAATTAAAAAGTTTGTTTTTGTTTAACAAGAGAGGAAACCCGCTACATTTTCCATTAGTAGCAAGGGATCTTTTATATGCACCATCCACCGGACAGGACAGCACATAACACAGCTTTTGATATACCAGTCGTGGTTAATTGGCTGGACCACCGACGGGGATCGAACCCAGACCGACCGCGCACTAGGCGAGTGTTTTACCACTGGGCTACGTCCCCATTGAATAATGATAAAAACCAAACTTCGCAATTGTTTAGTTTGATTTCCATAAAATAAATAGCTGATCACCGTCCGACGCAGACTGTCTGAGAGATCCAACGCATATCGCCTGTGAGTGGGTTCCAACCATAAAACATGTCTTTGGACTGCATCGAACTCCCCTAATTTGCGTTCGTCTGTAGTCTGCAACATATTTTATGGAAACCCGGTCTGACAAATAACCAATATGCAGGACACACAGACTATAGAAGGAAGGGTTTGAGGCAAAGAAACCTGGCCAGTCCAATAATTATATGGAAGGAAGGAAGGAAATGTTTTATTTAACGACGCACTCAACACATTTTATTTACGGTTATATGGCGTCAGACATATGGTTAAGGACCACACAGATATTGAGAGAGTAAACCCGCTGTCGCCACTTCATGGGCTACTCTTTTCGATTAGCAGCAAGGGATCTTTTATAGGCACTATCCCACAGACAGGATAGTACATACCACGGCCTTTGTTACACCAGTTGTGGAGCACTGGCTGGAACGAGAAATAGCCCAATGGGCCCACAGGCGGGAATCGATCCTTGATCGATCGTGCATCAGGCGAGCGCTGTACCAATGAGCTACGTTCTGCCACTCACAGACTATAGAAAGAACAGCACCAGTCTTTCTTGGCTGTCCCAACAGTTGCTAAAAGTTTGTTTTCTTGTACGACACCACTAAAGTAATCATCAGCTATTCGATGTCAAACATTTGGTAATTTGGACATACAGTTTTAGAGAGGAAATCCACGACATTTGTCCATTAGTAGCAAGGGATCTTTTACATGCACTATCCCAAATACACTTCACGGGTTACTCTTTTAGATTAGCAGCAAGGGATCTTTTATATGCACTATTCCACAGACAGGATAGTACATGCCACGGTCTTTGTTACACCAGTCGTGTATATATATATATATATATATATATATATATATATATATATATATATATATATATATATATATATATATATTTGTTTTTGTTTTTTTGTTTTTTTTAAATAAAAAATGCTATAGCGAGTTGGTTAAGAATTAAAACTTGATAACATGTTTCGTACAGAGTTTCATCATGCAGTTATTATAGGGTTACAGTCTAATACTAGGTTTCCTTTTGTCACCGCAAAACTGTGGCATACACGTGTAAACAAACGTGCACAAATCAAATATTGCCTGATTATGAAAGAAAGTCTACATTCTTTACTCTCCGTGTTGTGAATAAGAAAAGAACCTTTCACGACGCAGGGTGGAAATGTACTTGGCACAGTTTGGCCTAGTGTACCGACATTGCTAGCTTGACGGCCTCAAAATGGTCCTATCTGATTTTCAGAGAGAAAAATTGGAATATTACTTTAAAATGGTTGGTATGTGGCATGTTCGTACTTTATTATAATAAATCATCATTATTATACATTACCTATCATGCATCAATCCGTCGTCATATTTTATTTATTATATCATCTAATCATTCATCATCTCATCTCATCATCACTCATCATAATCATCACAATCAATATTACTAAAAGATTCAGGTATTCGAACCAAGGATAGCTTTGAAATGTGTACTCCCCAAAATGGGTAATAGCCATATGATATCTCCTGTGCAAATGAGTATTACTCTGGTGTCTATACTGCCACAGTTAAGACGGGTACAGATTCTTTTTTTTTTTTGGGGGGGGGGGCCATTCATGTACGCTTTTATTAAACAACTTGATTGTAAGATAAATGTATCTAGCCAATCATGTAGTACTATCTCTGTCTCTCTCAGTCTGTCTCTCTCTCTCTCTCTCTCTCTCTCTCTCTCTCTCTCTCTCTCTCTAATTCATTCTCTCTTCACCTACTCTCTCACTCTCACTTCTCTCTCATTCTCTCTCTCTCTCTCGCAGCTCTCTCCTCTCTCTCGTCTCTATCTCTCTCTCTCTCACTCTCTCGCTCTCTCCATCTCACTCTCGCTCTCTCTCTCTCTCTCACCTCTCTCTCACTTCACTCTCTCTCATCTCTCTCTCATCTTCTCTCTTTCTATCTCTCTCTCTCTCTCTATTTCTTCTATTATCTATCTCTTCTCGCTCGTCTCTTTCTCTCTCTCTCTCTCTTTTCTCTTTATTCTATCTACTCTATAGATATATGGCGGTAGATGTTCCTATCTGTGTATATGTCTATCTTGTCTATCTATAGTCTATATATCTATTCTACTAATATATCTATATGTCTCTTTTCTTGTCTATCTCTCTTTTCTATCTCTCCTACCTTCACCCACTCTATCTACCTATCTCATATTCCACTTGCTCTCTCTATCTCTCTCTCTCTCTCTCTCTCTCTTCTCTCTCTCATCTCTCCTCTCACTTTTTTTTCTTTTTTCGAACCAGTTAGTATGATAAGTAGATAATAGATGCACTTATGAATGACAAAGACATGTGTTATTGAACGACGCATCTTCAAAACACATTTTATTTACGGTTATCTGGCATCCGACATATGGACCAACCCGCTATTTTGCTTCATGGGCTACTCTTTTCGATTAACAGCAAGGGATCTTTAATATGCACCACTCCCACAGACAGGGTAGACTAGTATACCCACCGGCCTCTTGACTATACCAGCCTCGTGGGTGCACTGGTGGAACGAGAAAAAGAGAAATGGGGGCCACTGGCAGGGATCGATATCAAACAGACCTACGCATCGAGAGAGCGATCTACCACTGGGCTGACGTCCGCACCTTGATGAGATAACAAGACATATCATTGCTTGGCTGCAATATCCAAATAATATGTAAGGTTGAGTGCATCGCCCCCCCCCCCCCCCCCCCCCCCCCCCCCCCCCCCCCCCCTTCTGGAAAAATCGCACGGTT
>NC_054703.1:1403924-1575625 GCF_016097555.1 Gigantopelta aegis
GCCAATAATGTAGTAATATCTCTGTCTCTCCGTCTGTCGCTCTCTCTCCTCTTCTCTCTCTCTCTCTCTCCCTTTCTCTTTTTCTCCCTTCCCCCACTTCCTCCCCCAACTTCCTCACCCTGATTTTCTCCTTCATCTTTCTCTCGCTCATCTCACTCTCTCTCTCTCTCCTCTCATATCTCTCTATTTCACTCTATATATATCTTACTTCACTATCTATCATATAGTCTATATATATATATCATCTCAATCTATCTCTGCTCTTCTATATCTCTCTATCGTCTCTATACGAGCTCTCTCTCTCTTGTTCTCTTTATCTATCTCTCTCTCTCGTTCTCGTTCTATCTCTCTCTCTCTTTTGTCTTGATCTATCATCTATCTATACTAATCTGGGTATATGTCTATCTGTGTATATGTCTATCTTGCTGTGTCTTAATATCTATATATCTATCTATATATATCTATATGTCTCTTTATTGTCTATCATCTCTTTTTCTATCTCTGCCTACCTTTCACCACTCTATCTCTAGTCGCCCCTGCTTTTCCTCTGCCTCTCTCTCTCTCCTCTCTCTCTCTCTCTCTCTCTCTCTCTCTCTCTCTCTCTCTCTCTCTCTTCTTTTTTTTTCTTTTTTCGAACATTATTATAATTAAGATAATAGATGCACTTATGAATGACAAGACATGTTTTATTTAACGACGCACTCAACACATTTTATTTACGGTTATATGGCATCAGACATATGGAAACCCGCTATTGCTTCATGGGCTACTCTTTTCGATTAACAGCAAGGGATCTTTAATATGCACCATCCCACAGACAGGGTAGTATACCACGGCCTTTGATATACCAGTCGTGGTGCACTGGCTGGAACGAGAAATAGCGCAATGGGGCCACTGGCAGGGATCGATCTCACACCGACCACGCATCGAGCGAGCGCTCTACCACTGGGCTACGTCCCGCCCCTTGATGAATAACAAGACCTATCATTTGCTTGGCTGCAAATATCACAAATAATATAGTAAGGTTGAGTGCATCGCCCCCACCCCCCCCCCCCCCCCCCCCCCCTCCCCCCTTCTGTGTAAGATCGCACGGTATCTCCGCCCGCTAAATGACCCGACAAAATCATTGCCTGAAGATATAAATATGTACAATTAAATTTGTCCTGAAAAGAAAAGAACTTCGTTCAACCTCTGCATAGTTTCCATGTTCCACTTATTGTTGTTGCTATTGTTGGTATACAACTCAGTTAAAGTTAAAGTGTGTTTTGTTTTGATTTGTTAATCATCGGTTATTGGATATCAAACAGTTGGTAAAGTAGACATAGAGAGATAATTGACTCGTGAGTTATGAAAAAAGAAAGAAAGAAATGTTTTATTTAACGACGCACTCAACACATTTTATTTTACGGTTATATGGCGTCAGACATATGATTAAGGACATATGAGAGGAAACCCGCTGTCGCCACTACATGGGCTACTCTTTCCGATTAGCAGCAAGGGATCTTTTATTTGCGCTTCCTACAGGCAGGATAGCACAAACTATGGTCTTTGTTGAACCAGTTATGGATCACTGTTCGGTGCAAGACACACACACACACACACACACACACACACACACACACACACACACACACACACACACACACACACACACACACACACACACACACACACACACACACACCACTTCAAAAGAAGAAACGCAAAACCATTGTCGTAACATTTGGAGAATTGATTTAATTATTGAATGGCGAGTCCGATAATTACCAAATGTTGCAGGATTGTTCACAATTCACTCTAGTCCATTGTGAGTAAGTGATAGGACACACCACCAAGGACACACCACCAAGGTCAAGGTCATCTGGAGTCAATACCGGGCGTGGCCTCCGCGTGTGTTGACAACTGCCTGGCACCGCCTGCCCAATGAAGCAACGAGAGTACGGATGACGTCCCGGGGGATGGTGGCCCACTCGGCCTGCAAGGCTGCTGCCAGCTCGGGCAGGGTCTGGGGCTGTGGTTGTCGCTGTCGGAGGCGTCGGTCCAACTCGTCCCATAGATGCTCAATTGGGTTCAAATCCGGTGATATCGATGGCCAAGGAAGGACATTAATGTTGTTGTTCTGTAGGAAAGCCGTTGTGAGACGTGCTGTGTGAGGCCTGGCGTTGTCATGTTGGAACACTGCGTTGGCGTTGGCCATAACTGGAACGATGTGTGGCCGGAGGATCTGGTCAATGTAGCCCTGTGCATTCAGGTTGCCCTGCACGTGGACCAGGTCAGTTCTGCCAGTGTGTGAGATGACTGCCCACACCATGACACTACCCCCGCCGAATCTGTCCACTTCCTGCACGCAGTTTGCCGCATAACATTCACCACGACGCCTATACACGCGACATCTTCCATCATGACGTCGGAGCAGAAATCAGGACTCATCACTGAACCACACCCGTCTCCATCGCAGTTGAGGCCATTGTCGATGAATCTGGCACCACTGCAGTCGGAGTCGACGGTGTTGTGGTGTTAAGATGACACCTCGAACTGGACGTCTGGCACGAATTCCTACCTCACGTAGGCGGTTCCGTACGGTCTGGTCGGATATCCTGCGCAAACCTGGTATTGCTGCGGCTGTGGAGGTGGCAGTAGTCAATCGTTCCCGAAGGTGGCGTACCCGGATGTAGCGGTCCTGCCCGGGGGTAGTGACCCGTGGTCGACCGGATCTAGGGAGGTCACGTGTTGATCCATGTTGCTGGTAACGGTCCCACAGTCTGGAGATGGTGCTTGGGGACACATGGAATGCCCTGGCAACGGCCGTTCTGGATTCGCCTGCGTCTAGTCGGCCGATGGCATTGTTTCTCTGCGGTTCACTGAGACGTGGCATGTCCTGGATTGTCAACTGTCGGCCAGATACAGAGGCCAGGCAATCGAACACCCTGCACTTTTATACTGTCGGTGTTCATGTTGCACGTGCAGACAACGCACGTGCAGTGGTGACATGGTTTGCACGTGGCTGCGTTTTTGCGAATATTCACATTTTGGAACTTTATTGTACAGTAGCTGCGTTTTTATCGAATGTAACCGTGGGAATGTGTTTGGGACATGCAATGACCTTATATTCACAAAGCATGAACCGGTAGGAAACATAAAATCGGAGTTATAACCCATTTGTACCCTTTTGCGTTTCTTTTTTTGAAGAGTATATAATATATATATATATATATATATATATATATATATATATATATATATATATATATACTATTAGAGCTCTTTTTGGCAACTGAAATCATACTTTACTTAGATTTTATGGTTTAGATTATCAATTTCCGTACATTCGAAGTGATTTTTGTCATCCTGGTGTTTTTAATATCACAAAATTGCGTTTGAGAAGTAACAGTCATGGAGTCGAGTTTTAGTCTATTTTTCAAAGTCACAGACTCATGTTTCACTCAAATGTAACTAGGGTCTGTCCCTTTAATATTTTTTTATACGGGTATTATATTACCTCTATAGTTACGTATAAGCCTAGAATTCGTCGGTCCCTTTTTGACGCAAATGGACTATAACTTTCAATATGGCGTACAACCTTCAACTCACTGAAAAGAGTCCACGACCCTTGACCCTAAAAATAGATGACGCTGTATTTCACGTACATTGGCTCAAAATCGTGAACAACATGGATATCTGGTTTCCCCATTTGCCGTGCGCATCACCTTTGACCTGTGTCTATTTCGCCTGTATTCGGCGAAACCTCACTTCATCTGTCCTGAACGTTGCAGCTATCTTCGATTCCAATTTCTACATTGCAATCAGCTTTTTTTCAACAATGCAGCTTTCCGATTTCCAAAAACAGAAATTGGAATATTATTTCAAGTTTTTCGGTAAGTGTTTTATATTTTAATAACCCCTCCCCCCCCCCGCCTCCATCCAATTTTGGTTGTAGCACTAGTGTAGCGAGGGGGGGGGGGCATATCCCCCATATCACCCCCCATATCACACACCCCATATCACACACCCCATATCATCCCCACCATATCACATCCCACCCCCCATGTCACATCTATTTTTCTTTCCCCCACCTTATACAGCTTTTGCCTGTGGCTCCATAACATGACTCATAAACAATGAGGTTACTCACCCCCCACCCCCCCCCCCCCGGGGCGGAATGAAGCCCATGGTCAAAGAGCTCGCCTGATGCGTGGTCGGTCTAAGATCGATCCCCGTCGATGGCCCGGCCTATTTCTTGTTCCAGCCAGTGCACCACGACTGATATATCAAAGGGCGTGGTATGTGCTGTCCTGTCTGTGGGAATGTGCATATAATGGAAAAATGGAACGTGTTTTCTAATTTATTACTTTATGTCACAATTACCAAATGTTTGGCATCCAATCGCCGATGATTAATAAATCAATGTGTTCTAGTGGTGTCGTTAAATAAAAACAAACTTTAAACCTTGACGAGCCTTTGTAGAAATTAAACCGAAAAAGTGACGTCATTGTACTAGCACAAAATATCTATATCCTATCATATATTGCTCAAGTCCTTTTTAACAGTTTCCGATCCTTCTGTCGGTTCTTGTCTGTTGATCTGCACTGCCGACAGCCTTGTTTTGCACTTACCTGATAGTACACTTCGTTTGAGGAGTCTTTTGCGCTCATGTCCAATCGACGACTGTACGCACACCGTGCTAAATACTGCGTACAAATATGAATTCACCACGACTGGTATATCAAAGGCCGTGGTATGTGCTATCCTGTCTTTGGGATGGTGCATATAAAAGATCCCTTGCTGCTAATCGAAAAGAGTAGCTCATGAAGTGGCGACAGCGGGTTTCCTCTCTCACTATCTGTGTGGTCCTTAATCATATGCCCGATGCCATATAACCGTGGGCTACTCTTTTCGATTAGCAGCAAGGGACTTTTATATGCATTATTCCACAGACAGGATAACACATACCACGGCCTTTGATGTACCAGTCGTGGTACACTGGCTGGAACGAGAAATAGCGATCGCGCATCAAGCGAGCGCTTTACGATAGGGCTACGCCCCGACCCCGGCATTTTCGTTTAAAGGGACATTCCTGGGTTTGCTGCAATTTGTAAGATGTTATCGACTAACAGAGACTTTTTAACGATTGTAATTACATATCAAATACATTTTTCGGCATAAAATATTAGTGGCTGTATATTAAACGTGTTTCTGATCGTCCTAATATTTGTAGTAGGTTAAATTTCATTTTATTTCCTAAAAACTATTTTTTTCGTACGTACGAAATTATTTTAAGACAAACTCCAGTTTGGGCTTCTTACAAATATTAAGACGATCAAAAACACATTGAATATACAGACACTGGTATACTAAACAAGAAAATATATTTAATATGTATGTTTAATCGTAGAAATATTTTATTAGTCGAAAACATCTTACAATGCAGCAAACTTGGGAATGTCCCTTTAATTCGTGTAAAAGTCAGTCTGCCTGTCAGTATGTTTTTGACTCGTCTTCGATGCGGCGATTTGGTTTAACGTGAAGCGCATATGTGCAGTTTATTAATAATAATCGAGATTAAAGGCAGAACTGCTGTGCATTTTATTTACCTTTGATGGTCCATTTGTTGCTTTCGGCAAAAAAAACAAACACAACAGATTCTGCTGCCAAATCTACTTTCAATTTGTCCCATGCCAGTGTTAGTATCCAATACAGTGCTTTCAAACATCACATCAACCAATCTATCTTTTCGACTTGACAAGATCACTGAAGTGTTGCGATTGCTGGAGCCCAATGGGTCCACCGACGGGGATCGATCCCAGACCGACCGCGCATCAAGCGGACGCTTTACCACTGGGTTACGCCCCGCCCCTGTCTGAGAGAATGAGCCAGTCTCATTGAAATCAGCTCTAATAGACCAGTGGAGTTGAAAGTATAAACTATTTTGTTTAACGACACCACTAGAGCACATTGATTTATTAATCATCGGCTACTGGATGTCAAACATTTGGTAATTTCGTCATGCGGTCTTAGAGAGAAAACCCGCTGCATTTTTCTATTAGTAGCAAGGGATCTTTTATATGCACCACCCAAACAGACAGGATAGCACATACCACGACCTTTGACATACCAGTCGTGATGCACTGGATGGAGAGAGAAATAATCCCCCCCCCCCCCCCCCCCCAACGGGGATCGATTCTAGACCGACCGCGCATCAGGCTTGCGCTGTACCAGTGGGTTACGTCCAAACCCTCAAGTCAATGGATTATGAAAAATCATATACAGTATTTCTTGCCGCTAATAAAATAATGTAGTGTGTTTCCTGTGAACACAATCTGTGATAGTTACTAAATATTTGACGTAAAATAACCCAGGGGCCGGACGTAGCCCAGTGGTAAAGTGCTCACCTAATGCGCAGTCGGTCTAGGATCGATCCCCGTCGGTGACCCGTTGGACTATTTCTTGTTCCAGCCAGTACACCACGGTTGGTATATCGAAGTCAATGGTATGTGCTATTCTGTCTGCATATAAAAGATTCCTAATGGAAAAATGTAGCTGATGAAAATTAATACATTAATGTGCTCTAGTGATGTTGTTAAAGAAAAAAAAGAAAAAACTTAAAAAAATAAGAATAGCTGATGCTTAATAAATCAGTGTGCTCTAGTGGTGTCAATAAAACAAAAAAGTCAAGATAACGTGTCAGAATTATCAAAATTAAAACAAACAGTGATTTAGCGTTTCCTTTGAATTATCAAACGTTTAATATTGTAATAGCTCAATATTAATATGCATAATCAATGTGATTTAGTGGTGTCGTATAATCATTAGTGTCGGAACGGGCGGGATTTAGTTCAGTCGATTGAGCATTCGCCTGAGGTGCTTTGTGTCACAGGATCGAGCTACCTCAATGGATCCGTTCAACTGATTTAAGTGTTTTCTCGTTGCAACCAGTGCACCACAACTGGCTAAAGGCCGTGGTATGTGCTTTCCTGTATGTGGAAAGGTGCATATTAAAGATCCTTTGCTTCATTAGAAAAAAAACCGGCCTCGGTGGCGTCGTGGCAGGCCATCGGTCTACAGGCTGGTAGGTACTGGGTTCGGATCCCAGTCGAGGCATGGGATTTTTTAATCCAGATACCGACTCCAAACCCTGAGTGAGTGCTCCGCAAGGCTCAATGGGTAGGTGTAAACCACTTGCACCGACCAGTGATCCATAACTGGTTCAACAAAGGCCATGGTTTGTGCTATCCTGCCTGTGGGAAGCGCAAATAAAAGATCCCTTGCTGCCTGTCGTAAAAAAGAGTAGCCTATGTGGCGACAGCGGGTTTCCTCTAAAAACAGTGTCAGAATGACCATATGTTTGACGTCCAATAGCCGATGATAAGATTAAAAATCAATGTGCTCTAGTGGCGTCGTTAAATAAAACAAACTTTACTTTTCATTAGAAAAAAATGTAGCGGGTTTCTTCTGTTGACTACGAGTCGGAATTACCAAATGTTTGACATCCAATAGCCGATTATTAATTAATCAATGTGCTCTAGTGGTGTAGTTAAACAGAACAAACGTTTTTGGTCTTAGAAGATTTTTTTTAAGCATGACAAATTATGAGCTACATTCTTGAACACTATCGGAGTAAAAAAAAAAAAAAGTTTGTGTTGTTTAACTAGACCACTAGAGCACACTGATTTATTAATCATCGGCTATTGGATGGGAAACATTTAGTCATTTTTTTACTCGGCGTTTTCAGAGGAAACCCGCTACATTCTATTAATAGCAATAGATATTTAATATGCACTACCCCATGGGCGGATCCAAGGGGGGGGGGACCAGGGGGACGCGTCCCCCCCCCCCCCAAAATTGTTCAAGTGCCCTCAAAATGTCCAAGTGCCCTTTTTGTTTGTAGAATTTTTTTTTTTTTAAGTAAACAATAATTATATTGTAGATAAATGAAATCAAGATTTTCGTGTACATGCGCAAGCTTGCAGATATGTGTCTGTGTTATTGAGTCTCAATGGGGCCCCATTGAGGTTCTAACGCGAGTGACACCAATTTACTTCATTATTGCTAGTATATTATGACGTAGAACTGTAGGAATTCATATTAATTGTAAATATCAAAACTTGTAGTAAGGTGCCCTTTTGACGAGTCAATGTGCCCTTCGTTTTTGGTCCCCCCCCCTAAAAATATTTCCTGGATCCGCCCATGTACCCCACAGACAGGATAGCACATACCACGGCCTTTGATATACCAGTCGTGGTGCACTGGCTGGAATAAAAAATAATGCATCAGATCCATTTTTCGATCGTCTTTCAACTGGTTTATCAAGGATCGTGGTATGTGCTATCCTCTCTGTGGGATGGTGTATAAGATCCCTTGCTATTAATGCAAAAATGTAACGGGTTTCATCTCTATGACTAATGTAAAAATTACCAATATAATAGAATAGATGTTTAATGACACTCCAGCACGAAAAATATATCGGCTATTGGTGTCAAACTATGGTAATTTATGCAAACAAATAATATGATGAACCACATCAATATAAAAATTCAACAGTTAAATTAAAACACAGTGTAAAGAACTGTGCAAAAAATAAAATATCACAGATGGGTAAAATCGAAATTTAGAATAAAAGTCAGCATCTCGAAGAAACTGCAATAAAAGTTCTGGTTGGAATCACATCACATTCTTTCGTCCAAAGATATATTTTCTAGTTTTTTTGAGATGCTTACACTCCACCAAAATGTGGCGTACCGTCAGAGTACACTGACGGTGCTGACACTGAGGTGGAGGGATCCTTCTTCAAGTTAAATGAATGGGTCAAATAGGTATGACTATTGCAAGCACGACACAATACTTATTTCATCCTTCCTGCACTGCCTATAGGAGGACTGCCACTCTCGTGTAGAAGGGATGCAAAGCATACTCTGGCCCCTCCAGCTTCAATGCTGGTGAGCAGTGTGCCATGCCCCCTCGCCCCTCGCCCCTCGTCCCACCCCAAACCTCCCCACTTCCGAAGCCTATGTAAAATAGTTTTAGTTTTTAACTCATTTCCATTGTAATTCACCGATTTTTTTACAGTCACATTGATAGCATTGTCCTAAAAACTAGGTCTGCCTGAACTCGTAACATAGTTTTATAGAAAAATTCAATTACCCTACTTTTGTTTTTTGTTTTTCATGTGTGTGTGTGTGAAATCAGTGCGTAATTTCACGGGTGAGTCGATGTAACGTATACTACTGTTACGAAACATTTTTGGACCAAAGAATATTATGTATCATATTACTTTTCAACTGAAAATGTTTGTTGTATTTTACCAGAAAATATGGGCCCGTGAGAATAATATGTGAAGTGATGTGAAGAGAGAGAGAGAGAGAGAGAGAGAGAGAGAGAGAGAGAGAGAGAGAGAGAGAGAGAGAGAGAGAGAGAGAGAGACAGAGACAGAGACAGAGACAGAGACAGACAGACAGAGACAGACAAAGAGAGACACAGTGTGTGCATGCGTTCGTGCGTGAATGTGTGTGTGTGTGTGTTCGTGTGTGTGCGTGTGTGGTGTGTGTGTGTGCGTGTGTGTGTTCGTGTGTGTGTGTGTGTGTGTATATATATATTTGTGTGAGAGATTGTGTGTGTCTGTGTGTATATATATATATATGTGTGTGTGTGTGTGTGTGTGTGTGTGTGTGTGAATCTTTGTGTATGTTTGTGTGAGAGATTGTGTATGTCTGTCTGTATGTATGTGTGTGTGTGTTTGTGTGTATTTGTGTCTCTGTGTATATATATATGTGTGTGTGTGTGTGTGTGTGAATCTTTGTGTATGTTTGTGTGTAAATCTTTGTGTATGTCTGTCTGTATGTCTGTCTGTATGTCTGTGTGTGTCTGTGTGTCTGTGTGTGTGTGTGTGTGTGTGTGTGTGTGTGTGTTTGGTGGCTGGAACTAGATATAGCCCAATGGGCCCACCGACGGGGATCGATAGTAGACCGACCGTGCATCAGGCGAGCACTTTACAACTGGGCTACGCCCCCATTAAAGATTGTGACCACCCACATCGGACCTTGATGTAGATTAGGGAGGAAACCAGTTACCGCCATTCCATGTTCTACTCTTTTTAATTTACAGCAAGGATGTTTTATATACACCGTTACACATTGCATGACCATTATTACACCAGTTGAGCGAAAAATAGCCCAATGGTCTAACACAACGTTTGAACCAGTTAACCTTCTTGTACACAAGAAAGTCGCTTTTGTCCAAATACAAAAACTATAAATAAGTAAGTAAATAAATAAATAAATAAATAAATAAATAAGTTTGTTTTGTTTAACGACACAACTAGAGCACATTGATTTATTAATCATCGGCTATTGAATATCAAACATTTGGTAATTTTGACAGTCTTTAGAGAGGAAACCCGCTACATTTTTTTTCCATTAATAGCAAGGGATCTTTTATATGCACCATCCCACAGACAGGACAGCACAGCACATACCAGTCGTGGTGCACTGGCTGTAACGAGAAATAGCCGAATGGGTCCACCGACGGGGATCGATCCTAGACCGACCGCGCATCAAGCGAACGCTTTACCACTGGGCTACGTCCCGCCTCAAATAAATAAATAAATAAATACATAAAAGTGTGTTTGTGTGGGGGGGGGGGGGGGGTATATAGTAATGGGAGTTTGCCGTCATTGCAACGTGCCTAAAATTACATACTAGTATTTAAATGAGTAACTGCACAAAATTATCAACTTCAGGGTGAAAATCCAAAAAATATTTTCTGATTGTGGTATTGTTGTTTTGCAAGGCCAAAGCCCCAGATAACTAACCCGTACTGCATAATTCAAATATTGTATCCGCCATTTCAGCTACTTAACATTATCTAGAGTGGTGGGGGGAAAATGCTACTTTGCAAAAACTGTAGCACTATGACATATATAAAAAAAAAAAAACTATTAGCAATTAAATCAAACTAGTGGTATTACACAATGGGTTTCAGTAAAATGTGTCTTGTGATACGCGCAAATATATTGCACACTTTTATTGTGGGTTTTGTGTGTGTGTGTGTGTGTGTGTGTGTGTGTGTGTGTGTGTGTGAAAATTTGTAAATGATTTCAAGGCCCCCATCCCTGACATTACCGAATGGTGTTTGGAGCAATAAAATTTACACAAAAAAAAAAAAAAGAGAGAAAAAAAAAAATGCATTCGAGTAGAATTTGTTACACATTGGTTCATAATGCTAGGGTAAGATTATCAACTGTCACGACAAAGTTGGCCAACGCGATGGTTGCATAGGAATATTCCCAACTCCTGACTTACGATTAGTGCGCCCAGATTAACAAGTAATCAGTCGTAGGTGTAACAGTTGTATTCGACAAGACTCGAGTCGTAAGAGTTCTCAGACTAGCGACTGGGAAGTCGTAGAAGTCGAGAAATAGTCTGATACTAGTATAACATTTTTTTTTATGTGTCCATAAACATGAAAAACGGCTCTTAGGAAGGAATAAAGGAAGGAAGGAAGGAAGGAAGGAAAACTATATTAACGTACCCACATCCACTGAAGGTTCAGGCACGTCCATCCTGGGCACGAGTTCTGATTTGCGCTAGATCCCCTGTCCAGGACAGAAGTAACGGCTCTAATACTGTTTTGTCTGTTTCAGATTCCGACAACAATGGACTATTGGAGAAAATTGACCTGGCAGGAATCATGAAGGTACAAAAGAAAAAAAGAAAAAAAAGAGACGGTCACTCGTTGGTTGGCATTTACATTAATAAGATGTTTCCGACTACTAAACTATTTTTAAATCGACAGACCCTTGTTTTATAAACACTACGGTATTTGAAAGTAGACATAACTCATATTTTATTGCTAAGATTAACCATTCCCGTTCGTCCGAAGTTTTTGTGGTCATATGGGTGTTTCTAATAACACTAAATTAATTTTTCATTTATTTTTATTTTTTAAACGTACGTACCTCCGAGAAGTAACAGTTATGGAGACGAGCTCTGGACTATTTTTTAAAGGTATTTCTTTTTCAATGTATTCTAACGTTATTCGTATGTGTTACAGGTTTGTAGATTAACCAAACTTGGGTGTCCATTATCACGGGCTGAAAATAGGGTCTGCGCCTAAAGACTAAGGGGACGGGACGTAGTCCAGTGGTAAAGCGTTGCCTAATGACGTCACGGGGACGCTAACCTTGACCTACTTCGAGTACATAGACCTCTGGGTTAATGACTTGGCGGTTGATGCGCGGTCGGTCTAGGATCGATCCCCGTCGATGGGCCCATTTGGTTATTTCTAGTTCCAGCCAGTGCACGACTGGTATGTCAAAGGCATTGGTATGTGTTATCCTGTCTGTGGGATGGTGCATATAACACATCCAGACCTTTCCCCAGGATATTTGTAAGGCGCTTACATTTTCAGTGCCAGCTTGGGTTTTTTTATGACAATTAGCAACAAACAGTTGTTACACGAAAGGGTGCTGAGGGCCCTACACCTAATTGATTGCAAACATATTTTATTTTACAAAGAACAAAAGGCACAAGTTTGACAACTTACAAGGCCCTCTTCTATATTCATATATATACCTGTGTACTGTAAAGTTTTAAAAGTTGTTACAACAATTGATTGCCACATATAGCCAATTAAAAGGTTGAGGCAATCGATTTAAGGCCTTACATGATGCCAAAGCGCTTACTAACACACCTAAGGCGTAGTGGCGTCCTACGCCACATGCCTCTGGGAAACACCTGATATCCCTTGCTACTAATGGAGAAATGTAGCGGGATTTCTCTCCAAGACAAACAATACAAACTTTTGATCGCGCATAACGGATTTATCATTCAGATGTTAAGAACATGTCGCAGCATCGACACTTTATAATAGAAGAAGATGCGTGTTTTTTAAAAACCTTATTTACATTAAAATGATGACGATATCTTCTGTACCGTGGGCGTGGTTTAACTCAACCGGCTGAGTGTTCGCATGAGGTGCTTGTTTCGCAGGATCGAACCACCATTCAGCTGACTGGAATTTTTTCTCATACCAAACAGTGCACCACAACCATAGTATGTGCCTTCGTGTCTGTGGGAATGTGCATATAAAAGATCCCTTGTTGCATTAGGAAATGTGTAGCAGGTTTCCTCTGATGGCTACGAGTAGAAATTGCCAAATGTTTGACATCCAATAGCCGCCCCTGCGCGTGCTGTAACCTCACCGTGGTGCAGGGGTGTAACATTCTCTTTGAGAATGGCCAATACAGCACAAAGTTAAAGTTTTGAGTAAAATTCAGTATCTGTAAAATTCTGTGATATTTGTGTTTTTGCACTGTTTTTGTTTAGGTCTTGAATTTTTGTATTGATGTTGATCATCACTTTGTTTGTTTGCATTACCATAGTTTGACACCCAATAGCCGATGTATTTTTCGTGCTGGGGTGTCGTTAAACATCCATTCATTCATTCATTCCAATAGCCGATGCTATGCTCTAGTGGTTTTGTTAACAGGGTTCGTGGCGGTCTTTAAATTCCTTGAAAGCCTTTAAATTTGAAAAAAAACACACACAAAAAAAAAAAAAAAAAAAAAAAAAATGTTGGGCTTTGAAAGTCTTTGAATTGTAATAAAAGTTTTTTAAAGTTTTTAAATTCACACAAATCATAGCCAAAGCAATGATGTTATCTTTTACAACTGCATGCATTTAATATTTTCCAATTACAAGGTTTAATCTGTCATGATGCATGTATAAAAGATGATTTTTAAAACAAAATTTGCTATGGACAGCATCGTAAACCAACTGATTTGGTATTTTTATCGCAATTTATTGTCTTTGACTGCTGTGTAAAAAATCTTTGAAAGTCTTTGAAAATGGCAGATAAAAATCTTTGAAAGTCTTTGAATTTGTTTGGTCTTTAAGGCTATGCACCCTGGTTAAACAAACCAAACTTTCTACTGTACCTTATTTACTTTTGTTGAGTATATTGTTATCTAAATATACAGGGGCGGGACGTAGCCCAGTGGTAAAGCGCTCGCTTGAGGCGCGGTCGGGCTAGCATCGATCCTCGTCGGTGGGCCCATTGGGCTATTTCTCGTTCCAGCCAGTGCACCACGACTGGTATATCAAAGGCTGTGGTATGTGTTATCCTGTCTGTGGAATGGTGCATATAGAAGATCCCTTGCTGCTAATAGAAAAGAGTAGCCCTTGAAGTGGCGACAGCGAGTTTCCTCCCTCAATATCTATGTGGTTCTTAACCATATGTCCGACGCCATATAACCGTAAATAAAATGTGTTGAGTGCGTCGTTAAATAAAACATTTTCCTTTCCTAAATATCCAGTGATGTGTTACAGGATATCCAGAAGTACACTGGATGGGACGATGATTCAAATGCCGCCAAGGAAACGTGGGAAGTGCATGAAGTATTCTTTGAAGTGCTCTTTGAAAAGGCTCACAAAACGAAGAAACAGAACCGTAAGTCGTTTGCATAAGCGTACAAGACGGGGGTGGGGAAGTGTGTGTGGGGAGGGGGGGGGGGGGGGGCAAAATTTGGCAAAAAAGGGGAGGGGCTGACTGAGATAGAGCGCAAAATAAAGTTTATAGGGGGTTCAAGGGGTATGCTCCCCCGTAAAATTTTGAAAACTAGATGTCCTGAAATGCAATTGCCTGCATTCTAGAAGGAAAATTACTCTCTTCCAATAACATTTTTTATTCAAATTTGGTGTGGGATTTAGCTCAGTCGGTTGAGTGCTCGCCTGAGGTGCTTGCGTCGCAGGATCAAACCACCTCGGTGGATCCATTCAACTGATTGGTTTTTCTTCTTGTTCCAACCAGTGCACCACAACTGGTCAAATGCCGTGGTATGTGCTTTCCTGTCTATGGGAAATTGCATATAAAAGATCCCTTGCTGCATAAGAAAAAATGTAGCGGGTTTCCTCTCATGACTACGAGTCATAATTACCAAATGTTTGACATCCAATAGTCGAGGGGCGGGGCGTAGCCCAGTGGTACAGCGCTTGATCGATGCGCGGTCGGTGTGGGATCGATCCCCGTCGGCGGGCCCATTGGGCTATTTCTCGTTCCAGCCAGTGCACCACGACTGGTATATCAAAGGCAGTGGTATGTACTACCCTGTCTGTGGAATGGTGCATATAAAAGATCCCTTGCTGCTAATCGAAAAGAGTAGCCCATGAAGTGTCGACAGCGGGTTTCATCTATCAATATCTGTGTAGTCCTTAACTATATGTCTTTCTTTCTTTCTTTCTTTCTTTCTTTCTTTCCAATAGCCGATGATTAATTAATCAATGTGCTCCAGTGGTGTCGTTAAACAAAACAAATAAACATTCATTAAACAAAAAAAACAATAAAAAACTCCAAATTATTCAGATTTATTGGGGTGGGGGGATAGAACTTTTTCCATAGACAGGAATCGACCCTAGACCGACCGGACAAGGCGAGCGCTTTACTACTAGGCTACGTACACTCAGCCGGACACACTTCATTCTTTTTGGGTCGGGGTGTTTGGTGATATATCTTCTGAAATGTACGTGGTGGATCTCGCACCCAGGGGCGGTGTCCAGCTCAGTCAGGTAGAGCGCTCGCTTGTGATGTTCTGGTCACAGGATCGATCGATCGAATCTCCTCGGTGGATCCATTCCCTGATTGTGTTTTTCTCGTTCCAACCAGTGTCCCCCACAACTTGTACGAATCGAAATTATCAAATGTTGGACATTCAATATAGCCAATGATGAATAAATCAATGTGCTCTAATCAAGCTCTAATCAAACTTTTAACTTTCCCATGCTAAAAACCGTGACGGGACGTAGCCCAGTGGTAAAGTGCTCGCTCGATGCGGTGTCGGTCTGGGATCGATCCCTGTTGGTGGGCCCATTAGGCTATTTCTCAGCTCACGAAGTGGCGACAGCGAGTTTTCTCTCTCAATATGTCCGACGCCATACAACCGTAAATAAAATGTGTTGAGTGCATCGTTAAATAAAACATTTTCTTTTGCCCCCGTCTTAACCCTAGTCCCACTACTAGTTTCAAGGACATGACCTGCAGAAATATTTATTGGCCATTAATTAATTTTGTTGAGTGTTAAAACAAATGTCTTAAAACCAAACGATTTTTGTTTCAGCTTCCATTTCCCCTGCCGATTATTAAAGAATGTTTGAAAAAGAAACCATCTTCGTTACAGCTTCCATATCCCTCGCCGAGTATTAAAGAATGTTTAAAAACAAATCATCTTCGTTACAGCTTCCATATCCCTCGTAGAGTATTAAAGAATGTTTAAAAACAAACTATCTTCGTTACAGCTTCCATATCCCTCGCCGAGTATTAAAGAATGTTTAAAAACAAATCATCTTCGTTACAGCTTCCATATCCCTCGTAGAGTATTAAAGAATGGTTAAAAACAAACTATCTTCGTTACAGCTTCCATATCCCTCGTAGAGTATTAAAGAATGTTTAAAAATAAATCATCTTCGTTACAGCTTCCATATCCCTCGTAGAGTATTAAAGAATGTTTAAAAACAAACTATTTTCGTTTCAGCTAACATTTCTCTCGCCGAGTGGTTCGCCATGTGGGAAAACCTACTTCCGGGAGCCATGTCCATGAGCAACTTCCCCGTCTGGCTTCGACTTCTACCCAAGACGCTCTTCAGGGTCATCGACAGAAACGGTAACGCGATACTTAACTCCATTGAAAACGCACATCCACATCCCAGTCCTTGTTTCTCCAACCGCGACAGGTTTTTGTCTCTTGTGGTCATCCGTGCCACAAACCTGCCCTTTCTAATCAGGTTTAGTTGTAAGTATAGTCTGACAACTTCAGGGGCGGAGCGTGGTCTGGTCTGGTCTGGTCATGGGTGAGTGAATAGATTATGAAACTAGTAGGGAGGGAAGAAGGGGGGCGGGGGGGGGGGGAGAGAGAGACCAAATAGACGGATAGAGTGGGGTAGAAAGACAGACTTTAGGGTTAGGGAAAGCGCTAGATTAAAGGTTAGGGTTAGTTAGAAAGACAAGAGGGACTGTCAGATTGGCAAGAAATAAGGTGGAATTCAATGAAAGAGAGAAAGAAAGAAAGTGGGCGATGGAATTATACCCCTTAAATAACGCACACAAAACAAAACACACACACACACACACACCCACACACACACACAAAAGACACAAAAACAATCAGAAAAAACACATAAGGGCCTACACACACAAAAACCGGCTCCAGTCATATTTGTAGATCTTCTGTCTTTGGGCGTCTACCCCATCTCCCTACACCTCTTACATATACCGGTCTCCCCATAACAGAGTCATAGACAGTATGGATACCCCTCTCCCCATGTGGATCCCCCACCCCCCGCCCCACCCCACCCCACCCCCCGCCAGTATAAACTCCTAGCTACACCAGTGGCTTTACCTGCACACTGTTTGATTTGCGCGTTTGATGTTTGTTTTCAGAGGATGAAATCATTGATGAGGATGAGCTCATCCAGTTCTACACGGAGTTTGTGAAGCTAGACCCCCATGATGCCAAGGAAAAGGGGAAACGCGCTATGGATGAAATGACAGATGTAAGTCGGTATGAGAGAGAGAGAGAGAGAGAGAGAGAGAGAGAGAGAGAGAGAGAGAGAGAGAGAGAGAGAGAGAGAGAGAGAGAGGAGAGAGAGGGAGAGAGGGAGGGGGGGGGGGGGGGGGAGGGGGGGGGGGGGGAGAGAAAGAAGGACATGTATTGTGTTAGTAGTATTCTCAGAATGCTTGTTATTTTCCAGCAGGGAACATGTATTGCTTTAGCAGCACTCTCATAATGATTGTCGTTTTCAAATTTCAGAAAGGAAATTACCCTCTCGACATCGACCTGTACGAACAAATCTTCGCCAACTTCCTTCTAGGGAGAACTGCAGTTGGACCAGGCAAATACATATTCGGATGTTTTGATCTCGGTATGTACAAGTTCAAGATGGCGATGCCTGCAGTGGAGGAAGTGGACCCGAAAGCTCTACAAAAGCGTTTGTCAGAAGGAATCATTAAGGTGCCAAGAGTGAAAATACAAGCGATGCCCCATTAACCAACGAGTGAACACGCCTGACATTTCTTCTTTTTGTTTACTTTATGTTATATTGTTTTTATTTTTATTTTATTTTGTACTCTTTTTATTAAGGTTTTTTTTTTCTCGTTTTTTTTTCTTCTTGTTTTTCTACTTGATGCCTCAACGATAAATTTGATTACATATTCATGCAGTTTTATGAAAATACAAGTGATTCCACATTAACCAACAAATCGAGTGAAGACGCCTGAAATGTTCCACTGTATATTATTGTTTATTGTTTATTTTTTGTTTCTCTCTTTTTTTTCTTCTTTTTTTCTCTTTTTTTTTTTCTTTTTTTTTTTTCTTCTTTTTGTAATAGGTGCTTCATCGACAAATATGTTTACATATCCAGGCAGTTTTATGAAAATACTAGTGATTCTACATTATCCATCGAGTGAATACGCCATAAATTTTTTACTTTATGCAGTTTTTTTTTTTTCTTATGTTTTTTTTTTTTTTTTTTTGATTTTCGGTTTCTTTTTTTACTTGATGCCTCATCGGTAAACTTGATTAAATATAACCATGCAGTTTTATCACTTTATATTAGGGTTTTTTTCTTTGATTCTTTTTTTTATTTTATTTTTCTTTCTTTGTTTGTTTGGTAATTGATGGGTAAATATGCTTTTATATTCATGCAGTTTTCTAAAATACATGTATGTTATATATACTCTTCAAAAAAAGTAGGGGAACTCTAATAAGAATTTACAATTGCCAAAATTGTAAGGTATATTAGCTGTGGGGAATGGTTATATGATAATAGTGAATTAATTGGGCAAACATTACAACCGGTAGTTCAGTATTACAGTAGGTTTATGACTACCAACGATCTTGAAGGACAATTGGGGTCAAAAGTGAAATTAGAAAGTTGACGTTTTTTATCAGTAAATCGAAAATTCAAACAACAAAAATGACTAAAAACAAAACAATAACAACTGTATAATCAAGAGAATGAAAAAGATTAACTGAAATAATGTTCCACAGTGATTAATCGACCTTCGTGGAAATTGTAAAAATCGAGAATAACACCCCATGCACGTGTATATGTATATAACCATCCACCCATCCGTCTGTTACCATCTGCGGCGTATTACAGATTTGATGTCAACCAAGCTTGTCTCGATGGTGTCTGTGTCTCCAGGGCGCACTTGATTGTGTTAACCTTGGTTACTAGTGGTTCAAAGGGTTAAAAGAAGACAATCATATTTCTATAGATGGCCCACGATTCATGAAACCATAAACTATTTAAACTCTTTCATATTTAGTGCAGATTTTGTTTTTGTTCCTTTGTCTTTTTGATATGAATTATAGCTTTTTTATTTTCTTTTTCATTTTTTTTTTATAACTAAATCGAGGGTTGACAATCAGAAGGGGCTACAAGTCATGGTTTCCAGGGGGAAAGGAGCACATTTTAATGTATGAAAAATTCAGAAAAATCTAAAAATAAAAATAATTTGATAATAGTTTGCTGAATTGTTAATAGTCTGTAAAGTTGTTCTGCGTTTTTCTCGGTCTGTAAAAATGTTTTGCCATACTTTCCGTCCAAAAATTACAATTTGGTTTCGGTTGATAGGTCTACTTTGCATATGTTCTGAACGCGATTTTAAAATGTCATACAACCCTAACCTTAAGGATAATCTCAATACTCGACCACAAACATTAACATTTCTGGATTAATTCTTTTCGTATCCCACTTTCATCTTTCTATTTTTAGCATCAACAAAAAACCCACACCCCAAACAAACTCCCCCCACCCTCCCCCCCAAAACCCCCCCCCAAAGGAAACAAAGTACAGGTACATTTAAAGAAAAGTAAAGAGCAGACTACTCTATTTTAAGAAATAGTTTACGTAATCTGTTCTGATTGTCAGCCCTTTGACATAAAGTTGTGCATGTTATTTAAAACAGGTCCAACTGCTAAGTGAAACATTAATTTTCATCAAGTATATTTGAACGTTGTACTCTGGAAATAAAATATACTACTCAGTTTCCTGTGTCATTTATCTTGAGATATTGACTGTCATTTGTCTTTGGGCAAGTTCGAAGCAGACTTTACAGCAGAATACATGTATTCCTTTTCAAGTTTGGTATAACAACATCACTAATTGTACTACCGGCCTCGGTGGCGTCGTGGTAGGCCATCGGTCTACAGGCTGGTAGGTACTGGGTTCGGATCCCAGTCGAGGCATGGGATTTTTAATCCAGGGGCAAAACCGAGAATTGGTTCACTCTGGAGTTTGATCTGGGCTATTTCTTGTTCCAGCAAGTGCACCACGACTGGTATATCAAAGGACGTGGTATGCTATCCTGTCTGTCTAACGGTGCATATAAAAGATACCTTGCTACTAATGAAAAACTCAAGCGGGTTTCCCTTCTAAGACTATATGTCAAAATGGCCAATGTTTTACATCCACTAGCCAATAATTAATAAATCAATCTGCTCTAGTTACAGTAGTGGTGTCGTTAAACAAAACAAACTTTAATCAACTGGAAATGATGTCGCTAACCAACATGAAGTAGGCCCAAGAGTGCATTTCTGCAGAACAAGGGAGAAAACTCGGTTAATCTAAATGTAGTAAAGTAATAGTTTAACGCCTCGGTGGTCACGTACACAGCCCAGTACAAGCTCCCACCCAGAACGAGTTTTAATAACTCAATGGGTAAGTTATGCAGCATCATATTAGTAAATCTAAGTTTATGGTTTAGGGAAAATGAATTGTTGCTCTAAAGATACTTTATTAATATGATACAGTGTAATTGTTGGATAGGAAATATTGTATGTTTATACTTATTTAAAACGGGGAAAATAACTAGATGAATACATGTAATTGCCTTGACTGATAGCGTAACATGTAGGTCGATCGGTCTAAATGATCGAATTACAGTCTAGCGTTATCAAGGGGAGTCATTTTAATGTTCAGAAGAGAAATGGAAGTTTCAGTCTAGCGTTCTTAAGGGAAGTAACTCCACTGTTTACATTTTAATGGTTCGGAATAGAAACTGATGTGTTGGTTTGAGTATTTAGTTATTTTAATTAATGGATCAAATAGGTGTGCGACTGAATGTATATTCATTAGGTAAGCCAGAGTTAATTGTTAAGAGTTAACCACATATGGATTAAAGTGAAGATTGATATTGAATATGTAGTTTAATGTCATGATTTTGTTAATTAAAGAGTTAACCCCATGTGGGCTAAAGTGAAGATTGTTATTCAACTTATTGTGGACAGAATGACAGCGGTTTACTGTCATGATAAATCAATGTATCAAGTCCTATTATGGAAGTGTTTAATATGACAAAAAATACTAACTTAATATGGTTTCAATATCGAATAATTCAAAGAATTCTTTCATCGAATAATTTCTTCTTTAAAATTAAATTAATAACCAGTCCAAATTGCAGCTTTTGTAATAAGTATATAGAAACATATTCTTTCATGGATACCACAAGTTAAAACAATGGAAAATAAGGCAACCAAGAAAATGGCTATCATGAAGAAGTTAGGGGGCAAATCGTAAGATCCTCACCTAAGTCTATACAGGTGCTGTTCGACCACATTTAGAGTATGCTTTAACAGCATGGGTCACAGCAGCAAAAAACAACACAGCAAGATTGGCAAAAATCCAAAATGCCAGCCTCCGTTTGACAACAGGTGGGTTAAAAACAACCCCAATCTCTGCAATGGAAAAAAACTACGAGATTACATAAACTTGAAGAAAGGCGGGAAGAAAAACTACTCCGACAATGCGAAAAACTCAAGAGAATGCAATCTCATCCACTGCATACAAGCCTGAGAGATCCAACCAAGAACAGACTCGAGAGACAGAGCATAAATCACATCTCCAAAATACTTAGAGACAACATGCAGAATGCTTGCCACCACTAGACCAACAGGGCGAACCACTCCAGGACTATGAAGACTGGGAAACTGAAGATTTTACCACCATCATAGACCTGCCAGGAGTTGGTAACAAGGAGGAACACACACAGGCAGAACTCAAAGCTCTTACCCTCGAGGTGTTGGACAGGGATTACCACAGAGATTCCTGGACCCAAGTCTATACAGATGGCTCTGCTGAAAATGCTGTCAAAAATGGAGGAGGGGGTGTCTTTATCAGATATGTTGATGGAAGCTTCACATCGAAATTCATCGCAACTGGATATCTCTCCACCAACTTCAGAGCTGAAGCATGTGCACTACTTGAAGCAGCTAAAGTACTAAACTTACAAGACAAACTGTCTCCCAACACCCGTTTTCCTTATAGACTACAGAGCCTCCAGACACATTGTGGCGAACATATCCTGTTGAATATCAGGAGGGAACTTCAAGATATGTCAAAAAGAACAAACATAATCCTTCAATGGATACCATCCCATCGTGGCGTGCCAGGCAATGAACAAGCAGACAGGCACTCAAAAACAGGAAGCAAACTTCAGCAGGTATCTCAACCTACATCATACTCTGAGGTGAAAACCATCATAAAGAACCGCTTTAACACCAACTGGAAGATATGGATGGAAGTGGAAAAAGAGGATAACCTTGAGTCACTGGACAGAACACAGCAAGTAATCATCTTTAGAATGAGGACTGGCCACTGTCACCTGCTCTCCCACCTCTACAGACTCAGACTTGCCCACACTGATGAATGTCCCTGTGGTACAGATGCCCAAACGCCTGAACACATTCTTCAGTCCTGTCCATCATATACCACCCTGAGACAAGAAACCTGGCCGTATCTGGTGGACCTAACAGAGAAACTTTGGGGACCGACGTCGTCACTTTGACGGACAGCAGACTTGCTAGTGAGAACAGGACTGGAAGTCTGAGCATGGCCTTGGGAACGCAGAAGAAGAAGAAGATATTCTCATTTATTTTTTGAATGTTCATATGTACAATGCTTAATTAAATCACTATTCAAATGGATAAGGGAAGTAACAGGTACTAAAATTGCCTGCATGGCCCCTACACATTTTCTCTTAGGGTACCGTGAAGGAAAAACTGTTATAAATATCATCATTACATTGGCAAAACAATATATATATACAGGTATAGTTCAAAATTTGATAAGAAAACCCCAAGTTTTGAAATCCTTAAAAGTCAAATAAATTTTTATTATAATTTAGAAAAAGCTGCATATTGTAATAAGAATAAATACGAGAAATTTATTAAGAAATGGAAATTATGGAATCATACTTTTCAGAAGCCTCAAACCTGATAGGCGACAAAATAGTTCTGGACTAGGTAAAAACAATGTTTAGGTGTGTTAAAACGGTTTTCATAAACAAGGAAAAACTGCATCATAGACTGAAAAAAAAAAAAACCCCCTTCTATATAGTAACCTTTTGTATAACAAGCTTAGTATATGAAAAACTCTCAAGTGTGTATTGGCTTATATTCTACTTTTTGTGCAGTGTGTAAATGTATGTGTGGCACTATAATACTTCTATATTGTGAAAATGGTGGGGAAAATGCAAATAAAAAACAGAAGAGAAAAAAGTCCTGTTATGGAAATTGATTGTTTAGTCATCCAAGTGCGAGCGCACTATAATAAGAATACAGGTTAGATGCATAGTGATTTCCCCGTTAATGTAATGTATGTGCTTGCTTTAATAAATGAATGGCAAAAGATATAAAAGGCATATTTTATTAATTATTAAAGACTTTTTTGGCGTTTTATAAAGGTAATTTTGGAATTAATTACTGAAAAAGGTTTGTTTAATCTCAGGGCAGCATATAGTGCTGATTAAGGCAAGATGGCGCTAGACTATCGAGGCATGGTGCTGCACCATACTAAAACAAGCTAGGGAAAGCACAAATGCGTTAACCAAGTGTTGGGATTAGTGTTGAGGTCATATTAATGTTGTTGTAGTGCCTTGTGCATATTCATGTAACATAACTTGAACATTGATTACAAAGTTGTTGGACGCCATGCTTTATAAATAAAAGTCTTCTAATTTCATTTCTTGGATTTTCACTTTCCAGGTGACTGGTATATTTGGAATCTTACCAATGGTAGCCGATAACTATGGCTGAAAACACACTGAATACCCGGTTCTGAGGAGTCTGGCGCTGTCAAGAGTACTAGCGTATGTTCTATGTCGCCTTCTGTCATATTTTAATTCACACCAACCACGCAGTGAGTTTTGTCACATTTTGTTTTCAACTGGGAACATACTTGCTGGACCCAGCTCCGATGTGGTTTTTTGGCCTAACTTTGACCATCAAATAAGCCCTTTTGAGTTTTCTCCCGAAGCTACAGCTATAAACAAGCCAACAACTCAATATTTTATTAAAATTTATTTTATTTCCAAGGGTTAATTGCATAAGAACCGCAGTGAGCATTATTGCATATATTTGTGAAATACTGGTTATATAAATCAATTTATAGAAAAAACGTATAAAAAATATATTCTATAAAATAAATGTGTACATGTAGAGTATGCAATATAAGTAGTAGATCCAGGAGGTTTAATTGGTTGTTAGTGACATCTCACACACCATAACTGTGACAAAACCAGATCCCATCTGTGACATCTTCCTCGATTCCTTAACTGTGACACAGCCAGGGACAAGTTCAGCCAACTGGTTGTCGCAAATCCCACCTTTGATATATCTCTTCATAAACTGTGGCAAAACCAGATCCCAAATGTGACATCTCCTTCACCATAGCTGTGGCAAAACCAGATCCCACCTTTGATATCTCCCTCTCCACAACTATGGCAAACCCAGATATCAAAAGTGACATCTCACACATCATAGCTGTGGCAAAACCAGATTCCACCTTTAAAATATCTCCCTCTCCATAGCTGTAGCAAAACCAGATCTCAGAAGTGACATCTCACACACCATAACTGTGGCAAAACCAGATCCCACCGTTAAAATATCTCCCTCTCCATAGCTGTAGCAAAACCAGATCTCAGAAGTGACATCTCACACACCATAACTGTGGCAAAACCAGATCCCATTTGTAACATCTCCGTCACCATAACTGTGGCAAAACCAGATCCCATCTGTAACATTCTTTCACCATAAATGTGACATCTATCTCACCATAACTGTGATAAAACTTGATCCCATCTGTAACATTCTCTCACCATACATGTGACAAAACTTGATCCCATCTGTAACATTCTCTCACCATACATGTGACAAAACTTGATCCCATCTGTAACATTCTCTCACCATAACTGAGACAAAACTTGATCCCACCTCTTGTGTAAAATTGTATGGTTCATATTTAAGGGCAAACATAAGCCTTACCACATTTCTCTTTTGTTTAACCCTTTTAAACTTTGTCACATTTGTCAGTTTTAGTTTCTTGATTTGCCAGAAACAAGGATTGACAATTACTGTAAGTAAAATTATACCAAATATTGAACAGTGGGTGTCATGAGTATGAAATAAAAATTTGAATTAAAAAAAAGAAGCTTCGATTTTGTTAGACAATTTCATATTCTCATGTTTGGATGCTCAAAACAAAAACTGACAATTATTGATAGAAAAAACAAATGCACCAAATTTCCCAACGTTGTGCCAAGAGCATCAAATGAAAATTTGGACATTAAGATGTCAGTTTTGTTAAACGTTTGCTTCTGCTGTAAGTTCCATATACAAGACATACATGCATCCAGTGTTGGTATATATCATGTGAGGAATATCATAGAGATAGAATTGGACGTGGGAAACAATTGGAGTGCCGTTTCAACTGCTACAGAAATACTGTAAAAAAAAAAATTGGGGGGGAGGGGGGATTCTGCGACAATTTTCCCAAAACACAATCCTGGATCCACTTATAAGAATGTACCAAAACAAATAAATCTCATAACTATTACACACATGTATTAAAAATGATATCAACTGAAAACTAAAATGTCTTTCCGCTACTTCCAATCAGGTTTCCCACTTTCGGGTCACACTACATTCCCTGAGTTCCATTTCGGTGATATTGCGTTCAGCTTCCAAAGAAAATTAATTTGTTATCAAATTATAGAATCATCTTCAAGGTGTGGCATTAATAGAGAAGGTTAATAAACATTTTGTCAAATTTATTTGTCTATATCGGCTGTGATAACGTGTCTGTATCGGTTGTTTTTGCGATAAAATATTTCATGTCACAAACAATATTACATGAAAATGACTCTATATGTTGAATTAGTGTATTACAAGCTCGTGTGTACTAGCTCTGTACTTATATACATGTAGATGTTGAAGTTGACTTTTCATAATGGCCAATGCTGGTGAAAGTGTAAGCGGTGATGCACTCCTAACATTAAATATCCTAGCTGTAGTGTATCATGTCATTACAGCAGCTATACTGGGACTGGGTTGTTTCTTCAACTCCAACATTAGTCTTAGGGTTAAAGTCCGTTAGTAACAAGTTCTACAACAACTTTGTGAGAAAAGGGTCTTAAATGATCAATATTTTAATTACCTACATAAGGTATAAACAAAATATTTGATTTTTAAAAAGACATTTATGTGAGAAAGAACATGCTAAGGTAATGTGCATCATTAAGAATGAAAATGACCTAAAGCGGATGTGACTTTTAAAATACATTTATGTGGAAAAGAACATGCTAAGGTAATGTGAATCATTAAGAATGAAAATGACCTAAAGCGGATGTGACTTTTAAAAATACATTTATGTGGAAAAGAACATGCTAAGGTAATGTGCATCATTAAGAATGAAAATGACCTAAAGCGGATGTGACTTTTAAAAATACATTTATGTGGAAAAGAACATGCTAAGGTAATGTGAATCATTAAGAATGAAAATTACCTAAGATAAGATAGATTTTTACCATAAAGTATTAAATTTCCATAAATGTTTATTGATTATGATTTTCTCATTTTCATTTTGATGCAACTAAGTCTACATTTACTTGAACTATTTAATATTCTAAAAATGTGCAGTGTATATAACAGTTAGACACCATGCTTCAGTTAATGATAAAATTACATGATCTAAAATAACACTGTCAGTCAAACATTAAAAATGTCCTTCATCAATACACAGGAGTCCACGGGTTACACTGGTATACACCAATCTGAAATAAATAAAAAACACAAATTCATCAGTTAATTTCTAATCAGTAACTGTATTATATTCAGCCTGTAATATTGGTCATAAATATTTTCTTGACCATTTTGAAAAAAAGATGTTCAGATACATTTTCAGCACTTAATTAAATAAAAAATAAAAAAAAGACCCCTGCGACACCCCTCTCTCGGAACACGTGACCCCCCCATTCTCGAACCCCTGCGACACCCCTCTCTCAGAACACGTGAACTGCCCCCTCTCGAACCCCTGCGACATCCCTCTCACGGAACACGTGACCCCCCCTCTCGAACCCCTGCGACACCCCTCTCTCAGAACACGTGACCCCCCTCTCGAACCCCTGCGACACCCCTCTCACGGAACACATGAACCGCCCCCTCTCGAACCCCTGCGACACCCCTCTCACAGAACACGTGACCACCCCTCTCGAACCCCTGCGACACCCCTCTCTCAGAACATGTGAACCCCCCCTCTCGAACCCCTGCGACACCCCTCTCATGGAACACGTGACCCCCTCTCGAACCCCTGCGACACCCCTCTCTCGGAACACGTGACCCCCCCCCCCCCTCTCAAACCCCTGAGACACCCCTCTCACGGAACACGTGACCCCCTCTCGGACCCCTGTGACACCCCTCTCACGGAACACGTGACCCCCCCTCTCGAACCCTGCGACACCCCTCTCTCAGAACACATGAACCGCCCCCTCTCGAACCCCTGCGACACCCCTCTCACAGAACACGTGACCACCCCTCTCGAACCCCTGCGACACCCCTCTCTCAGAACACGTGAACCCCCCCCTCTCGAACCCCTGCGACACCCCTCTCATGGAACACGTGACCCCCCTCTCGAACCCCTGCGACACCCCTCTCTCGGAACACGTGACCCCCCTCCCCGAACCCCTGCGACACCCCTCTCACGGAACACGTGACCCCCCCCTGGGACCCCTGCGACACCCCTCTCAGCACACGTGACCCCCCCCCCACACTCTCGAACCCCTGCGACACCCCTCTCTCAGAACACGTGACCTCCCCACTCTCGAACCCCTGCAACACCCCTCTCTCAGAACACGTGAACACCCTCTCGGACCCCTGCGACACCCCTCTCACGGATCACGTGACCCCCCCTCTTGGACCCCTGCAACACCCCTCTCACGGAACATGTGACCCCCCCCCCTCTCGGACCCCTGCGACACCCCTCTCTCAGAGCACGTGAACCCCCTCTTGGACCCCTGCGACACCCCTCTCACGGAACACCCTTCTCGGAACCCCTGCAACCCTCCTCTGGATCTGCCAATGAGTTATTACGTTGTTAATCTTACCGTGTCCATTTCTCCTGTCAATCCTCCCTTCTTTTCATCGGTTCCAAAATCAAGACCACACTGAGCGATCGAGATTTTGGGTGCTGTAAAAGAGAGAGAAAATATTGATAAAAAGAGAGACAAAATATTGATAAAAAGAGAGACACAATTTTGAAAACAAAGGAGACAAAATATTGATAAAAAGAGAGAAAAAATATCCAGACCTTGCTTTTTAAGGTGCACTCGTACAGTGCACGGAATTTCAGTTTGACGAGTGAAAAACAGCGCACGTTACACTGAACAAACGGCGCATGTAAAATAGATGGGTATATTTATTTCCACTGTTCACAAAAATCAACAGTTTTCATAGCTCATTTAGCTGATAGGAAGGTCCTTTTATTAAAACATAATAATAATAAAAACATGGCAGTGGCTTCCATGCAGTTGTTAAACTGGTATTTCTCTTTGTTGAACAAATCGGGAAATACTGGTTTAATAGACAATTTTGTAGACGTACCAGTCAAAATCCAATCGGAGCTACACTGCCTATTTGATTTTTCACTCGCCTTAGCATATTGAGGTGTGCGATTTTCCACTCGCCTATAATTTTCAAAGACCAATGACTGAATATCGATAAAAAGAGGACAAAATATCGATAAAAAGAGAGACAAACTATTGAAGAAAAAAAGAAGAGACAAAATATTGATAAAGAGAAAAAAAATTGATAAAAAGATAGTTCAACAAAGCTGGTAAAGCAAGAATGTCATTAATAGGCAGCATGCAGCTGGTATCCTCGTCCTCTGCCACTAATAAAGCTGGTCTGACCCACGGTACTAATGACCGCTGCTAGTAGGGAAGTATAGTAGGTGGTTACAGGTGCCTCTTAACAATGCTAGAAGTAACGACTGAACACTCTCCGAAGTGGTCAGACTAAGCCCACAGCTGAATGCTTATGGGAAACAGCTGGAGAGACAAGGACTTGGATGTGGAGGTGGACAGCAAAAAAGTTGAAAGATAGGAGGAGTTGCCAATCTGGAAGAAATGAGAAGGAAATCAAAGGAATTAAATGAAAGGGGGCAGTGGGATAAACAAAAAAGCAGGCAGCTGGTGATTTGTCACTGCTTTGTTTTTTTTTATTAAATTATCGCTGGGAATAAAATTACAAAGAAAAAATGCTTCCTGACCAAATATTGATATCTTTCAATTTACTTTGCGCCTGTTGACAACCCTGTTATAATATATTTTATGTGTTTGTTCCTGATTGCTTAAAATACATGTATTAACTAAAATAACTTGTTATCAATGTATAATTAGGGTTTAGGCCTGAATTCCATTAACACGATACTGATACTGTGTGTGTTTTATCGTGCACGTTTCCGTGTGAGAAAATGTGCTTTTCCATCTCTGTGTTTTCTCAAGTGTATTACTATAGAAAATTTTACATTGTCAAAGTGTACTTTAATTAAGCTGAAAGTAAATGTTTCGCGTTATGACACCACCGCATTATGTAACTGGCACGCAAAAAACATCGCGTATATGGAAAAGGTCCTAGCTATTTAAATGCATTGTATGAAAAAACACGGAAACGTGTTGATGGGAAACGTGTTAATGGAAAACGGGGCTTTAAGTTGGATGCCAAAAATTGACGCGTATCGTGACCAGAGACCAGCAATATATACATGTATATAAATTTGTTTTGCCAAACTGATACTTACCAAAGGTTTTGAATATGTAGGTCACCTTATCACCAGAAACTCTTCCAGTGGCGAACTTCCCATCATATACGAATGTCACCTGTTTCCATTCGTCAGCCTTGAAGTCCTGTGTAACAGAAAATGTAATATGAACCTACAGGTATACACAAAACATTCCTATCCGGGCTAGAACTTAAGAATTTGTTACCAATGGCAATTCTGAAATATTTATATTGGAGCAAAATGCTTAACTACGAGAATTTTTAGCCTTCCTACAACAATTTTAAATCGGTAACCTTTGCAACAATTATGGGAGGGGACGTAGCCCAGTGGTAAAGCACTCGGCTGATGTGCGGTCGGTCTAGGATCGATCCCCATCTGTGGCCCATGCATTAATATTGGGCTATTTCTCGTTCCAATTTTAAAACATTTCAAACCCATAACCACATACTAGGGGCACTTACATGTATGGTCTGTTTTGTTTCCATTACATACTCTCTAACTATTCTAACACAAAAAATATCAACCTGCACTAAGGGGATTCGAACGACAGACTCTACCAACTGCTCAGCTAATAGTGAAATTCCCACTAGCTATTTATACCAACATTACTACATACACTACTCTCCCTCAAATAAAACTATGTCCTGGAGCTGTGGGCCATGGGAAGTTGAACTGCTACAATTTCTAACTTGGTTATAATTGTATTCTTGTGTTAAGATCAAACCCAGTCCCTACGTCGGCTCCAAATGTAACACAAAAATCAACCTCCACTGAGGGGATTTGAACCACAGACTCTCAATCCAGTGTTATATACCAACTGAGCTAATGGGGAAATTTCATCTAGCTACTGCCAGTAGGAGCACTTTATACCTACCACACTATTTTTTGGCAGAAAAAAAGTTAAGTTTGTTTTGTTTAAAGACACCACTCGGGCACATTATTTATTAATCATGCATTGGCTACTGGATGTCGAACATTTGGTAATTTTGACAGATGCACGTGTAATCTTAGCAAGAAAATCCGCTACGTTTTCCATCAGTAGCAAGAGATCTTTTATATGCACCATCCCACAAACAGGATACAGACTTTCAATTTTGACAGGCGTGAGCGCTATCACGCCCATGAACCCCGTCAACTCAATCTGACGGGCGCGAAATAACGTGCCCCTAAATTGAACAAATCATGCTTGTATTATTATTATTTTTTTTTTTAACTCTGCTATTTTAATTGTTTATTGAATCCAATCCACAACGCCACAAACCATTCCATTCTGTTCACAATGAACGTCCTAGCATACTTTTTTATAAACTGAAACACGATTTGTTGGTTATCTTTACGCTGAGCCAATCAGCTAGGAGTTCACTAACTAGATCTCGTCGGTTTTGTTTTGTTTAATTTCATACAATGAAGGTTCGCGAAATTTATTTTACACTGTCGTCGTTTTGATCATGTACAAAAAAAAAAATAGGTGCGTTGTCCATTAATTCTATGATGTGTATAATGTTTATACATGTTGATATCACAGTAAATGCGTACACCAACAAAAAACTAATTTAGTAAAGCAGGTTTTGTTTTTGTTAATAGCATAGCGACGTATTCGCACATTTCTACTTTCTGTTTCACGATACTGCCATGTGATTTAAAGCCAATGACATTGGTAGAGTCAGATTTCTAGTACATGTGATCGGTTGACAGGCACCTGAAACAAACATACACTGATTTAATTTCAACTCGGTAATTAGAATTTACCGAGTGTAAAGCATGTATATTTTAAAATTAATTTTACATTAGGGTTGTTTTGTTGGGTTTTTTTTTTTTTTTTGATGGGTTGCTATGATTCGAGTTAGTAGTGTAATAAATGACGTGTTAACTACAGTACACTGATAATGAAAGTTAATCATGCTTGTAAAAAATATATATTTATGAATATTACAGTAAGATATATTTGGGTAGAAAACAATAGATGTTGACATTTTCTGTTATGACATTATTAATTTTCTAAAATAGAGAATTTGCAGGTACATGCACATAACATATACCGTATATTGTGATATCGTGATATCGTGATAAATGTGATAACCCTATGCTATGGTTGTTACACTTTTAATTTCTTTTTAGTTTAAATGATTTACAAATAGGCCTACCGACATTACTTTTTGTAAGAGTTTTATTAGACATTTTACAGTTAGAATTCTTAATAACAATACCATAGTTGTTACAATGTCAATTCACATTCAGTTCACAGGTTTTTGTCCATGAAGAAATCATATCATTCTGCGATGAAAACTAAAATTGTTGTACTTGTTTTAAATAAAACAGAATAAGCACAAGCAAATCAGTTTCAATTCTTTATTCATAAATAGTCAACAGATTATCATGATTCTGAATTTTAATGCAACATGATATGCATATAATACATAAGAAATCGATAAATATTGTGTTCATGGTGTTTCTTTTTCTTGTGTAAGACTGCAATGGCCCATTCCTTCATCTTTGAAACAACTATAATATTAGTTAAATTAGGATATTTATTTTGAAAACACAAAACATTTAACTCTTAAAGATATTTAATTTAGAAATTATTACTCCTCAAACTTAATCATGCTCATGGGTGCAATTCCTCTTGGTCTCTTGTCTCCAATTGTGATTATTTTGAGGGGTGCGATTTTCTTAACACAAGAATACAATTATAGCCCAGTTAGAACCCATACTCAGAGTATACGCCTGTGCTTCTAACCCCCTCTGTGCCGGTTAAACAAAACAAACGTTTACTTACATCAGTGGGAACTCTCAAGGACATGGCTGTACCAAACCAGTTCTTCATCTCCAGTACGACATCGTTGCCATCGACGGTGATGACCAGCGACGATGATTCGGCCATCCTACACAGCGGACTCTTGACGAGGACCTGTCTGTCCCGGGTGGTTGCCTTGTAGCTCAGTCGTACGGTGACGGGACACCCACTCGCAGCCTCCACCAGCGACACGCTCGTACGAATCAGGCCGTAACCCGAGAACATGGCCACACCGTTCATGACGGTCACGTTGCTGGTCGTAACCTTGACACCTGGTGCAGTTGTCAGTCGGTCGGGGTCGGAGAAGTCCATCGTCATTACCGCTTCACAAACTGAAATATAACGGGAAATGTTTTTTAATTTTTGTGGGGTTTAATGACACTAGAGCACATTGATTTATTATTCGTGACCTTGACACCTGGTGCGGTTGTCAGTTGGAGAAGTCCATCGTCATTACCGCGTCACAAACTGAAATATAACGGGACAAAAATTTAATTTTGGGGGGTTTAAAGACACCACTAGAGCACACTGATTTATCTATTATTAATTATTAAAGGCCCCCTAACATTTTTAGCCCCTTTGGGAACTCAGTTTATGTCAAATTATTTTGCCGACCGTCTGAACAAAAATCTTGGGGGAAACACTGTAATTAAAGCATCAGCTTATGAAAATATACCATTTCATATTACGAAACAAATGAGTAAAACATTTTCTGTAAATCTTTATAGACAGTTACCGTAATCCGACTTATGAATGAAAATATTAAATGAATGAAAGTAAAGTTTTGGTCATGGCAAACAACCAATCAAATGTCATCATATTTAAATGTCCCTACTATAGTCCATCCCACGAGGAACACCTTTTTCATACTATGGAATTTACTACAAGTTATTTATTTCTCTGAGCTGATTAATTGTTTTTTTAAATTGCCCACAAAAATAGTATTATTTTGTTATTTCCAAAACACTTTTACTTAATTTTCTTCTTAGTCAAACCAAACTGAAATTATTTACAAAAAAAAACATTTTTGTAAAAAGATGGAACAGACTATATAGAGCACATGATTTATTATTAATTATTATTAAAACCATTTTATGGTATAAAACAAATGAGTTATTTTTTTTCTGTAAATCTTTATAGACTGTATACATGTTGTACCATATGTGTAATCTGACTCATGAGGTTCTGGCCGTGGTAAACAACCAACTAAATGTTGTTATTTTTAAGCAAGCTAGCCACCCAGTGGCTGTAGAAGCAATCTGCATGCATAGTGCCGTATAATTATAGAACTTTTTTTTTTACCCCCGAGATTTAAACCCGTATGGGTAATCAGCCTTTCTACCAGAAAATAATTTCAGGGTATGTAATGAAAACAAAACATCCCATAAGTATCCCCAGTGTTCGAGATTAACGGTATCCCGGGGATACTAGAATTTAATTTTGGATACCAGACTTCAATAACCCAGTATCCCACCAGGATACCATATAATATTGTGGGTTTTTTTTAAATCTTGCATTTTTATGTTTTGCTGAAACAATGAAAGTCGAAAGTTAAGTAACAGTGTCATCCAAGTTTGTTACGATGTTATTTATGAATTTCATTTAAGTGGGATACTAAATTCTCAGGTGGGATACCAGATTTTGAAATGTTAGTATCTAACTGGGATATAGCTCAAATTTTTTATCTCGAACACTGATCCCTACTATATAGTCTGTCCCATCATTTTGTAAAAATGTTTTTTGTAAATAATTTTAGTTTGGTTTGTTGTAAGAAGAAAAGCAAACGGTTTTTAGAAATAACAAAAATATACTATTTGTGTGCCCAATTTACAAATCAATCGGCTCAGAGGTAAATAACTTTTAGTAAATTCGACAGTATGAAAAAAGGTGTTCCCAGTGGGAAGGTTGTTATGGGTTTGAAATCTTTTGAAATTTAGCGCTGCAATTCATGGACATTGATACATTTTAAACAGCACTTCTCTTATTGTAAAGTTTGTTTTATTTAACTAGGCCACTAGAGTACATTGATTTTTTATCTTATATCATCGGCTATTGGACATCAAACATATGGTCATTCTGACACTGTTTTTTAGAGGAAACCTGCTGTCACCACTGAGGCTACTCTTTTAGACAGGCAGCAAGGGATCTTTTATTTGCGCTTCCCACAGGCAGGATAGCACAAACCATGGCCTTTGTTGAACCAGTTATGGATCTCTGGTCGGTGCAAGTGGTTTACACCTACCCATTGAACCTTGCGGAGCACTCACTCAGGGTTTGGAGTCTGTATCTGGATTAAAAATCCCATGCCTCGACTGGCATCCGAAACCAGTACCTACCAGCCTGTAGACCGATGGCCTAACCACGACGCCACCGAGGCCGGTTTCTCTTATTGTAATCTTTGTAAAAAGTATGAAAATGTATTAATTAATTTCCAAGATTTTAAGTGTATGTAATTTTACTCTAATTCATACCCTCTGGCAGAAACCGTGGTAATCTGGGGACAATATTTAAAAATCTTAGAATCTTTCGTCTTCAGAGAAACCCGATGCATTTTGTTTTTCAATAGTAGCAAGGGATCTTTTATATTCACATTTATGGACAAGATAGCATGCATATATACCACAGCCATTGATATTCCGTCATGAGATACTGCAAGGGACAATATTTCTAAATCTTAGGTACGGTAACCGAAAGTCAGTTCACATGAGTTTTACTTAGGTAAACGATTGTTCGGTTACGTGAATATAGTTCTCGTAATTGGACACATGTCCCTACAGGTAAAGTCCACCAAGAGATTGATGTGACTACTGTAATATTAAAACTAGATTTTACCTTTGCCAGTGCAGATGGTTGGACACATGTCCCTACAGGTAAAGTCTACCAAGCAGCCTTTGGTCTCGACGTAGGCAAACCCAACTGGACAACACGCGGCCTCCGATTTTCCGTTGACACACGTCCAGTAGCCACGGCAACTGCCATGCATGCTGTATGTGGAACAGTAATAAAAAAATTGACTAGCCAAGATTACAAACACAGTCGTCTTTGCATTTTTCTGAAAACAAACAAGATATATATGGATAAAGGTTATAGATGTTCAGTATGCGGTATATCAATATACATTCAAGGTTTTTGCCAGAGGGTAAAATGAGTACGGCGCCATGCATATCCAATTTGTTTTGCAGAATTTTTTTTTTTCAGCTGACCTTTTGACAAAATTAATTACCCTAATCCAAAACCTAACCCGTTTTCTTCCTGGGGGAGGTCCCCTATATCCATGTCAACATTGTAAATATTCAATTTCATAGCGCCATACCCAAAAATGTCTTTCTGGCAGAAACACTGAAATTGTATTATGATCCAAAGAGTGAATCATACGTATTTCTATACGACCTACATGTACCAAAATACACTTGGTAGTTTCCATATTTCAAGTTTTTAAAAAAAAAAATTAATTTTTTTTTATAATTTTTTTTTTTAAATTTAATAACTGTCAGAGGGTAAAATGGGTATGGCGCCATACCCAAATGTTTTACCTTTGCCAGTGTAGATGGCTGGACACATGTCCCTACAGGTAAAGTCACAAGAGATTGATGTTTTTGCAAATTAATTTTATCTTTTAAAAGTTTTGACAAAATTAATTACTCTTATCAGAAACACTAATTGTATTGAAAGATGTAATTAATTAAGTGCAGCATTAGTACACTGAAGTGATTAATCTATTTCATGTTTTAAATAATAAATTTCAGCTACTACAGTAAAAAAAGGGAAGAAAACACACAAAGAAAAACACACATGCACCCCCCCCCCCCAAATAAACCTGTATAATACTCTTTTTTTTTTTTTTAAATAATTCTCTCATTATCTGTGTGGTTCTTAAATAACAACGTCCAACGCGATATAACCGTAATTAAAATGGGTTGAGTGTGTAGTTAAATAAAAGATTCCTTCCCTCTTAATACAGGAAACCAATATCATGACATATATATAAGAATTGTTTCTAATTTTTTAGGAATTTATCGATGTATAAAAGTCACAAATGGTATAAAATCGCGTAGCGTAGCGAAGCGATTTTATACTACATTTGTGACTTTTATACATCGATAAATTCCTAAAAAATTAGAAACAATTCTTATAATTACAAACAGTACAAGAAGTGTACCTTAAAACACTCAAAAATAATTTCTTTCGTTCTTACCGTCAACCATGTTCTGTAAATAAGCGTAGGAATACATGTATACATACTATTGGAAATTGTCCGCTAAAAATAAAAATAAGTATTGAATCAACAGTGTACTGTATATATCTTCATTATAACTTCTTTTTAAAAAATGAAACAATTTCATGTGCAGATTTGTCTTGTGTTTTTCTATCGCAAAGTGACCTTGATATTAACTTTTGTTTACGTGTAGTGACTGTTGGTGTTGTGCGGTTATTTCGATCTTGGTCTTCCGTGATGACGTATTTTTATGAGGTTTATGGAAGGATAACGCTTGGTTTTTTAGTGACGTCAGCCAATCAGAATACAGTAAATCGTATAAATTCTGAAAGTTTGTAATTATATTGTAATACACAAATTCTCATAATTTTTATACTTAGCTGTCCCTACTAAAGTTCCAAGAGGTTGTTTTTATACTTAGCTGTCCCTACTAAAGTTCCAAGAGGTTGTTTTTATACTTAGCTGTCCCTACTAAAGTTCCAAGAGGTTGTTTTTTTAACGCAGGTTATGTGTCTATATGGAGATAAATGTGGAACTAAATTAGAGCTAAAACGTAAACCTACATTAGCTCAAATTCAGTTCCACAATCTAGTGAAAGAAAGAAATGTTGTATTTAACGACACGCTCAACACATTTTATTTACAGTTATATGGCGTCAGACATACGGTTAAGGACCACACAGATGGAAACTTGCTGAAACAGATGAGAGAGAAGAAACCCGCTGTCGCCACTTCATGGGCTACTCTTTTCGATTAGCAGTAAGGGATTTTTTATATGCACCATCCCACAGACAGGGTAGTACATACCACAGCCTTTGATATACAAATGTACCAGTCGTGGTGTACTGGCTTGAGTGAGAAATAGCCCAACGGGCTATTTCTCATTAAAGCCCACACAGTCCGTGCAAGCCATAATCTTGTCCCACACAGACCGTGCAAGCCATAATCTTGTAAGGTTCATTAGCAATTGGAACAGTTTGATTGTAGCCAGGTATTTTTTTAAAGAAATACCAAATACCGTATTGTTCCTATTTGTAGCGCCCCCTCTAATATAAGCACCCCTATGATCACGAGAAATGTATCATGAAACGGTACCCGTAAAATAGTAAAACTGGCTTACCTGACTGCCGACTTGCAATGATTATAATCGGTAAACAAATAAAATCCAAACAGGTGAAGCACTACGACACTAGTATGGGCGAACAGTATGTTACACATGTCGTTTATCAAATGTATGTCGCTGTTATCTCCACGCAGAATGAACGCACGACACTGTTAACGCTGTTCAAAACCGGAAGTACAAACATACCGGTAGGTATTTACACCGACACTGTATATGCCTACGTGCACAGTACCATGTATTTCGATAAATCAGCAGATGATGTACCGTACGCTACGTCATTTCAACAAGAAAACGTCACTGGTGGAGTGACTCAGCGGCAAAGCTTTTGATGTCTCAGCGAGCCAGACGCATTGACGTGTTCTAGTACTCTAATTAGCGCGCCCCCTTTGTGTTTTGCATCGTGCCCGAGGGCTACAAATAGGAACAATACGATATACAGTTTGTTCCATAGAAAAACAATTCAGTTTACAGTGGACATAACCATATGGAGTTTTTATTTTATGCCCACAAATGTTTCAATTTTGACCTCAGCCTTCGGTCAAAAATGACATTTGAGGGATCAAATAAACAATAATACTCACAAGTCTAAAATCTCCATATGGTTATCTCCTAATTTAGTAACATCATAGGTGGCAAGAGATAAATATTATCAGGATTAAAATATCCTAGGTTATTTTTTTTTAAAAAGAAGTTTGTTTTTGTTTAACGACACCACTAGATCACATTGATTAATTAATCATCGGCTATTGGATGTCAAACATTTAGTAATTCTGAATCTTAGTCATTAGAGGAAACCCACTACATTTTTCCTAATGCAGCAAGAGATCTTTTATATGCACTTTTCCACAGACAGGATAGCACATACCACGGCCTTTGTCCAGTTGTGTTGCACTGGCTGGAACGAGAACCCCCCCCCCCCCCCCCCCCCCCCCAATCAGTTGAATGGATCCACTGCATGAGGTGTTTCGATCCTGGGACGCAAGCACCTCAAGCGAGCACTCAACCAACTGAGCTAAATCCTGCCCCGGTTAAAGTTAGATGCAGCACAATTAGTATTACAGACAGTGTCAATATATATTCTTCAAAAAAAGTAGGCCAACCTGAAATATTAAAGTTAATATCAACTATTAGAACGAACATATTGTTTGTCCACAGACATCCTAGTAAAAAATGTTCAGGTCTATTTATCACCACACCGAAACACATTCCATAGTTAGCATGTGCATCACGCAGTACATGTGCGTGGAGTGTGTATGTTTGTGTGTGTGTTTGTGTCATTCTCGATTTTGACAATTTCCAGGAACATCATTTCTGTCAATCTTTTTCATTCTGTTGATCATACAGTTGTTATTGTTTTGTTTTTAGTCATTTTTATTGTTTGAATTTTCGATTTACTGATAAAAAAAACGTCAACTTTCAAATTTCACTTCTGACCCCAATCGTCCTTCAAAATCTTTTGTTGGTCATAAAACCTACTATAATACTGAACTACCAGTTGTAAAATGCCCATTTAATTCCCTATTATCATATAACCATTCCCCATAGCTAATATATACCTTACAATTTTAGCAATTGTAAATTCTTATTAGAGTTCCCCTACTTTTTTTGAAGAGTATATATGCAAAATGTATACTAATAACAGTCATTCTAAATCTAATATTAAATTCACAAAATGTTTATCATTACAAACCGAGAGGACAATCGACATTGCAGGCCTGGTCGCACCGAAGAATATCCTGGTTCCAGTACTGTCCGAAGGGACAAGAGCGGATAACTCCAGTGGTGTGACCGTTTGGATTGTAGTAGCACTGGATAAACTTGTCACAGTCCCTGGGGTGTAGTCTGTACCCCACACCTTGGATCACTTGGGCATCGCTACACAGACCTGAAGGAAACGAAAACAATATATAGCAGTGACATGTTCTAATGATCCATTATAATTAACTGAAAATTCATCGGTTAATAGGCTCTACAGATCACTTGGGTATCAATACACAGACCTGAAGGAAACGAAAACAATGTATAGCAGTGACATGTTCTAATGATCTATTATAATTAACTGAAAATTCATCGATTAATAGGCTCTACAGATCACTTGGGCATCGCTACACAGACCTGAAGGAAACGAAAACAATGTATAGCAGTGACATGTTCCAATGATCCATTATAATTAACTGAAAATCCATCGGTTAATAGGCTCTACAGATCACTTGGGCATCAATACACAGACCTGAAGGAAACGAAAACACTGTATAGCAGTGATTAACTAAGGCTCTACAGATCACTTGGGCATCAATACACAGACCTGAAGGAAACGAAAACACTGTATAGCAGTGACACGTTCCAATGATCTATTATAATTAACTGAAAATTCATCGATTAATAGGCTCTACAGATCACTTGGGCATCTTTACACAGACCTGAAGGAAACGAAAACACTGTATAGCAGTGACATGTTCCAATGATCCATTATAATTAACTGAAAATTCATCAGTTAATAGGCTCTACAGATCACTTGGGCATTGCTACACAGACCTGAAGGAAACGAAAACACTGTATATAGCAGTGACACGTTCTAATGATCCATTATAATTAACTGAAAATCCATCGGTTAATAGGCTCTACAGATCACTTGGGCATCTCTGCACAGACCTGAAGGAAACGAAAACACTGTATAGCAGTGACACGTTCCAATGATCCATTATAATTAACTGAAAATCCATCGGTTAATAGGCTCTACAGATCACTTGGGTATCAATACACAGACCTGAAGGAAACGAAAACACTGTATAGCAGTGATTAACTAAGGCTCTACAGATCACTTGGGCATCAATACACAGACCTGAAGGAAACGAAAACACTGTATAGCAGTGACACGTTCCAATGATCCATTATAATTAACTGAAAATTCATCGATTAATAGGCTCTACAGATCACTTGGGTATCTTTACACAGACCTGAAGGAAACGAAAACACTGTATAGCAGTGACATGTTCCAATGATCCATTATAATTAACTGAAAATTCATCGATTAATAGGCTCTACAGATCACTTGGGCATCTTTACACAGACCTGAAGGAAACGAAAACACTGTATAGCAGTGACATGTTCCAATGATCCATTATAATTAACTGAAAATTCATCGGTTAATAGGCTCTACAGATCACTTGGGCATCTTTACACAGACCTGAAGGAAACGAAAACACTGTATATAGCAGTGACATGTTCCAATGATCCATTATAATTAACTGAAAATTCATCGGTTAATAGGCTCTACAGATCACTTGGGCATCACTACACAGACCTGAAGGAAACGAAAACACTGTATAGCAGTGACACGTTCCAATGATCCATTATAATTAACTGAAAATTCATTGGTAATTAGGCTCTACAGATCACTTGGACATCAATACACAGACCTGAAGGTAACGAAACCAATATATAGCAGTGACATGTTCCAATGATCCATTATAATTAACTGAAAATTCATCGGTTAATAGGCTCTACAGATCACTTGGGCATCTCTGCACAGACCTGAAGGAAACGAAAACACTGTATAGCAGTGACATGTTCCAATGATCCATTATAATTAACTGAAAATTCATCAGTTAATAGGCTCTACAAATCACTTGGGTATCACTACACAGACCTGAAGGTAACGAAAACAATATATAGCAGTGACACGTTCTAATGATCCATTATAATTAACTGAAAATTCATCGGTTAATAGGCTCCACAGATCACTTGGGCATCACTACACAGACCTGAAGGAAACGAAAACACTGTATAGCAGTGACACGTTCTAATGATCCATTATAATTAACTGAAAATTCATCGGTTAATAGGCTCTACAGATCACTTGGGCATCGCTGCACAGACCTCAAGGAAACGAAAACACTGTATAGCAGTGACACGTTCTAATGATCCATTATAATTAACTGAAAATTCATCGGTTAATAGGCTCTACAGATCACTTGGGCATCACTACACAGACCTGAAGGAAACGAAAACACTGTATAGCAGTGACACGTTCTAATGATCCATTATAATTAACTGAAAATTCATCGGTTAATAGGCTCTATAGATCACTTGGGCATCGCTGCACAGACCTGAAGGAAACGAAAACACTGTATAGCAGTGACACGTTCTAATGATCCATTATAATTAACTGAAAATTCATCGGTTAATAGGCTCTACAGATCACTTGGGCATCGCTGCACAGACCTGAAGGAAACGAAAACACTGTATAGCAGTGACACGTTCTAATGATCCATTATAATTAACTGAAAATTCATCGGTTAATAGGCTCTACAGATCACTTGGGCATCACTACACAGACCTGAAGGAAACGAAAACACTGTATAGCAGTGACACGTTCTAATGATCCATTATAATTAACTGAAAATTCATCGGTTAATAGGCTCTACAGATCACTTGGGCATCTTTACACAGACCTGAAGGAAACGAAAACACTGTATATAGCAGTGACACGTTCCAATGATCCATTATAATTAACTGAAAATTCATCGGTTAATAGGCTCTACAGATCACTTGGGCATCACTACACAGACCTGAAGGAAACGAAAACACTGTATAGCAGTGACACGTTCTAATGATCCATTATAATTAACTGAAAATTCATCGGTTAATAGGCTCTACAGATCACTTGGGCATCTTTACACAGACCTGAAGGAAACGAAAACACTGTATATAGCAGTGACACGTTCCAATGATCCATTATAATTAACTGAAAATTCATCGGTTAATAGGCTCTACAGATCACTTGGGCATCACTACACAGACCTGAAGGAAACGAAAACACTGTATAGCAGTGACACGTTCCAATGATCCATTATAATTAACTGAAAATTCATTCGTAATTAGGCTCTACCGATGCAGGGTTTCTGCTAGAGGGTATGTAAAACAGGTAAAATGCCATCCCCCCCAAAAAATTATTATTTGGGTATGGTGCCATATACCCATTTTTTTTTTTTACACAGATTGTTTTTTTTTTAGTTGACTTTTTGACAGAATTAATGACTCTTGTCATTACTGTATGATTATTGTGCGATTCAGTGGTGACAAATCTACAGCCTAACAGTAACGCTTAGACACTATTTTCCTGAATATTTTCGTAATATATATGGAATAATTTAATTTTTTTACATCGCCTTGAGTGCATGAATGATGGTGATGGTGGTCGACCACAGAATTTCTATCACAGATGGCTAGAAAAAAACGTGTCAAGAGAGATCCTGAATTCCTTCTGGTTTTTTAATTAATGGCTGAGGCAAGTTGTATTGTTGAGCGTTATTGTTTATGGACCAAACATAATTCAAAATAAAGTATGGACTTTTAGTGTTATTATTAGCAAGTATGATTCAAATTTAATTATAAGTATTGTCTGTTATTTCTTTTACGTTCGTCTGGGAATGAACAAACAAAATCATCAGCAAACTTCTGTGAGAATTAATGGCTTTGCCTATTCACACAGTTTGCAGATGATTTTTGTTTTTGTTCATACCGCATTGAACGTAAAAGAAATAACAGACAATCCTTAATTAAAGGTAAAATTAGCAATTTGTAGGGTCTACATGTATTACATTGCACTGCAAGTGGAGATACCGACACAGGCGTCGGAAACACTAGCAAGGGGTTCGAAGTGGTACGGCTGGTACCTACGGCCAACCACGTTTTTGCCCAGGAACGATTTTTTTTTGTCTTACTACATGGTGCTCGTATAATGGGCATACTAACTTTTAATTGCTTTGAACGCTTCTGACGTATAAATTGATTTATTCACGAAGTCTCTCATTCAGGTTTTATTTGTATTTTATAACAAAAATATTTTAATGAATTAGATTTTTACTTTTATGGTGAAGAATACATTGTTACTTTTTTCTTTTTTGTCTTTGTACAATTGTGGACTATTGATTATATATATTTATGGTTATTGCAGTTAACAATTCTGAAAAAAGCTCTATATAATAATCTATAACTAAATAGACAAAAATGTAAAATAGATAAAAACTGAACTGTTTCATTGTCTACTTCACTATTAAATGAATGAATGAATGAATGAATGTTTAACAACACCCTAGCACAAAAATATATCGGCTACTGGGTGTCACACAATGGTAAATATAAAAATTAATTGTTGATAAACATCAATACAAAAAATTCTAAAATCAAGTTTTAAAAACACTACTTCACTATCACTACATGTACCTAATACCAAAGGCAATATAAGCATCTTCAAAGCAAATTAAAAACATAAGCAGTTTAAGCTACATTTGTAGATCCAAATATTTAAACAAATTATTATTATTTTCTTTTTTTGAAATTTGGCAAATTTGTACAGAAAATATGTAGCAACATTCAAATTCTAATTGGCCAGACAGCTAAAACTGACTGTAGATTTACAAACTTGAAAGGATGTTTGATTTTCAAATTAGATTTTTGGCAAATTTAAAATGAATTGTATTTGCTAAATTCATTTTGTACTCTGTTTTGTTTACGCGATCATCAAGTTTTACTTGAATAACTGGTTGACAAACATGCACATCACTATTATTACAAAGGAAGGAGACATATATCCAACTTTGGACAACTTTGTAACAAAATCTACATTAAAAAAGAACAAAAATGACAAAGGCATTTCTACACACGTCTACATGTACAGCTTCAACCTGCAACTTACCTGGTGATGGATTTTCATCTGAAAGATATACAACTAAATTGCAGTACAATTTAAAGGGACATCACACCCTAGTTTTTAAACACTACAGCATATTTTTCATTGATTTTGATGCTTGCATGTTTTTTTTCAATTACCAGTGGTATCAATTTAATTAAAATTAGCTCCACTGGTTAATTACTATTACCTGTGGATCTAACAGCACCCCGTTGGAACGCATGTCCAGTTGACCTTTCATTCGACCAATCAAAACCTTACTTGCAGTACAATTTAAAGGGATATATCACACCCTAGTTTTTAAACACAGGGCTGCACAAATCGGTTGTCCGCACGCCCGGGACAACCAAAATATGTTGCAGGCAACCATTCTCTGTCAAACAGTTGCCTAACAGGCAACCAAGAAAATCATAAAACAAATAAAAAAACCCCAAAAACTTCACAACACTCGGACAGTCACGGGCGATTCAAAATTAACGGCACTGACAACCTGACTGACATGCGATAAAAATATCCACCCTAACGCTGCCATCCACTCAGCATGATTTTGGCAGGAGGTGTTTGGAAATGCCATATACCAGATATTTCGTTCCTAAACTAGCTGGTTCTTCAGTTTCATTTTAATGACAGTTCAAAATTATATTCATAAAATGTTTAGAATTTGTATGCTCCCGAATAACGCTATAAAAGGCGATGTGTAATTGGTTGATATTTAAATTGTTATTTATAGATGAAAAGTCACCTGGACATGGACGTCCACGTAATGCTGTTAGATCTACTGGTAGACCAGTAGAGCTAATTTTAATCAGATTGCAGTGGTATGCATGATGTTGACTTTTCTTGCCATGACGTAAAACCACATTTGGAGCCAATATGCCATTGGCATGGAATAGGGCATGCATTCCGATTTCAATTTAAATATGCCCCTTATTTTGGAATCAAATATACCCACCTTTTCTGTGCAATCCATACTTTGAAATTTAAAAAAAAAAAAAAAAAATTGCATCAGTTCTGGACCTTTTGTCTGACCAGATCAGACCAACATTGTTGTTTTTTGCCTAAAAAATAATATTTAAGACAAAATACCAACCTGTTGGGCAGATTCCAAGATTACAAGTAGCAGTTCCGGTGTCAGTGTCCGAACCAACACAATCCATTCCTTCGAACTGAACTGCCGGGTTATCACAGGCACGTTTCCGCTCATAGGTCTTCGTACCATTGCCGCAAGTCACAGAACATTGTGTATAGTTGTATGGTCCCCAGTTGCCCCACTGGCCGTTAACTGAAATAGAGAGTAGCAGTCACTATATAACAGTCGCCCCACTGGCCGTTAACTGAAATAGAGAGTAGCAGTCACTACATAACAGTCGCCCCACTGGCCGTCCACTGAAATAGAGAGTAGCAGTCACTACATAACAGTCGCCCCACTGGCCGTCCACTGAAATAGAGAGTAGCAGTCACTACATAACAGTCGCCCCACTGGCCGTCCACTGAAATAGAGAGTAGCAGTCGCTACATAACAGTCGCCCCACTGGCCGTCCACTGAAATAGAGAGTAGCAGTCGCTACATAACAGTCGCCCCACTGGCCGTCCACTGAAATAGAGAGTAGCAGTCGCTACATAACAGTCGCCCCACTGGCCGTCAACTGAAATAGAGAGTAGCAGTCGCTACATAACAGTCGCCCCACTGGCCGTCAACTGAAATAGAGAGTAGCAGTCGCTACATAACAGTCGCCCCACTGGCCGTTAACTGAAATAGAGAGTAGCAGTCGCTACATAACAGTCGCCCCACTGGCCGTTAACTGAAATAGAGAGTAGCAGTCGCTACATAACAGTCGCCCCACTGGCCGTCAACTGAAATAGAGAGTAGCAGTCACTACATAACAGTCGCCCCACTGGCCGTCAACTGAAATAGAGAGTAGCAGTCACTACATAACAGTCGCCCCACTGGCCGTCAACTGAAATAGAGAGTAACAGTCACTACATAACAGTCGCCCCACTGGCCGTCAACTGAAATAGAGAGTAACAGTCACTATATAACAGTCGCCCCACTGGCCGTTAACTGAAATATAGAGAACAGTCACTATATAACAGTCTTCCCACTGGCCATCAACTGAAATAGAGAGTAACAGTCACTATATAACAGTCACCCTACTGGCCATCAACTGAAATATAGAGTAACAGTCACTATATAACAGTTACCCTACTGGCCAAGAACTGAAAAAGGGAGTAACAGTCACTATATAACAGTCACCCCACTGGCCATTAACTGAAATATAGAGTAACAGTCACTATATAACAGTCACCCCACTGGCCATCAACTGAAAAAGGGAGTAACGGTCACTATATAACAGTCACCCCATTGGCCATCAACTGAAAAAGGGAGTAACAGTCACGATATAACTGTATATCTTATGCCGATATATTATGATTCGAATGGCAAATAATAACTTTTTGCGATACAGTACACACACTGTCTATACTATGGTAATTTTCATTAATGTCCGATATTAGTTGGAAATATCGTTCTCGTTGTTTTCATCTGTTGCTTAGTGATACATCATTATATTACGATTGTGGTCTAAATTAATCATGGCAGCCGAAGGTAAACATTTTTACTGAAGAGGAACGGACTTAACATTATTAAAATGACATCATTACACCGAGTTGACATACTCCGTTCCATGCATGTTTGAAATTTTACTTAAACCTCAGCCTGTATCATGAATTGTCTTTATTTTGTTTGAAGCCGTCCTTAAACTGGTGTTGAAGCTGTTGTAAGTATAATTAATATATTATGATACTTGCTTTGGTACTGGCAACCAGTATCGTGATAAGAAAAGTTCCATAATTTTGTGTTCAAAATATTGATTAGTGATATTTCTAGTCAATTAAAAATTGATTAGTTAAAACTGTTTAGATTAATGTTTAAAAATTGTGAAGAGATCTCTGAAATGTGCATAGTAAATCGCGATGTGATACTGAAGAAAATGTTCCCTAAATATACCCATGTCTAGTTACTGTTACACAGAGACACTGCATGAAATGGAAGATTGGCTTGGATATCATATTAATTATCATGCCTATATCCAATTAAGATTCAAGCACGTCTCTCCCGGCCACAAAATCTGACTTTGCCAGTGAATGGGAAGGAAGGAGAAAGGAAGGAAATGTTTTATTTAACGATGCACTCAACACATTTTATTTATGGTTATATGGTGGTGTCGGACATATGATTAAAGACCACACACAGATAATGAGAGAGAAAACCCGCTGTCGCCAATTCATGGGCTGCTCTTTTTGATTAGCAGCAAGGGATCTTTTATATGCACTATCCCACAGACAGGATAGTACATACCATGGCCTTTGTTACACCAGTTGTGGAGAACTGACTGGAACGAGAAATATAGCCCAATGGGAATCGAACGTGCATCAGATGAGTGCTGTACCACTGAGCTACGTTAACACCCTCCCCCGCCCCCCCCCGCCAGTGAATGGGTCCCGGACAGACGGGGGCGGGTGGGTGGGAGGGTTGTATGGTTGAAAATGGGCAGAATGAGTGAAAAAGTTAACAGAATTGAAAAATAAAATAAAAAGTTAACAAGTCAAAAATAAGTAATTGACTATATATAGTTACATAATTTGGAGCATTTTAGAAGGAAATAAGAGAAAGAAGAGAGGATTGGACTATTCAATAATATAAAAACATTTAAAAAAAAATTATGAAATGAGAAATTACTTGGACATTTGTTTTCAGAACACGTTTCTGTATCACTTTCCATACTGTTGCCCACACATTGTTTTCCATCAAACTGCGGGGCAGGATTATCACAGGTGCGTTCCCGTGTCCATATCTGCTGACCTCCACCACAGCTCACTGAACAATCTTCATAAACCTTATCTATCCATGCTGACCACTGACCATCGACTGAAAGACAATTCATCTTCATATTATATAGAGAATAACTACATGTAGTTATAATGATGAGCCTTGCAGAATTTCCCATTTCATACCTTCAGAATTTAAAGGCGATATCTTATATGTACGTCATTAACTCAATACTATTTTTATCCTGCAGTCCATAAAGGTTATGGGGGGAAAGGAGTTCAGGGCTTTATAGATCTCATTAATTTGGCGACAAAAGGGAGTTTTTGTCTTTTCTGAGTGCAGGAAGGCATTGTTTTAGTTCAATACTAGCTGTCAACAAGAAATGTCTTATTTAACGATGAACTCAACACATTTTATTTATGGTTATATGGCGTCGCTGCTGTACAGTTGTCAATATTCAGAAATGCATTTCACAGGGCTCGAACTTAACGGTGGCAACAACAGCTATTGCCGTCGGTGAGATATAAATTGCCGTCAGTTGGGGGCATCACTGAGGGCACTTTTGTGCCACCGTATAAAAATTACTGCCTTCTGTAAAGCTCCTCACCTAGGGCAAAGTGTATAGATGTGTATGAACATTATCTGCCAGTATTTAACACAGGCGTTTGGGTCCTGGTTGGAGTTAATGGTTGTTTAGTTAGTACCACACGATGGAACTAGTCATGCACGTACCCTGTATTGTATAATATACGTTCTCACTGCATTTTGCAGCCCCACTTATGTGTTATGCTACCTCTTTTCATGTTTGCCAGCCCCTTTTGTTTTTCCTGCGCCTCTCTTTATTTTTTGGCATCCTGCTATAATTTACAGCACCTAGCTCCGCTATTTCACACTTTTATTCATACTGAAAAACATCGATCAGTCTGCACACTGGACATCAAAGGAAACAAGCCGCGTTGTATACGAAAGTGCAACTGATGAAAAACTTCAATAGTTTACGATAACTTACAATCACTTAATTTAACACTATTTTTTTAAAGCTTCTGTTGTGCCCCATACCAGTATTCATTTGTATGTTTGATATACACACAATAAAAATCATATTTTATTTAAGCAATGAAAATATTAGATTTTTATCGTTTTGGCAATCTCCGACTGATTTGTCAAGTGATCAGAATGGTCATTCTGTCTTTTGTATCCACTAACACTTATCTGATATTTTATCCTCAATTGCAAATTTACAAGAATGTAATTGGTCATAAATGATGAATCTTAGTTACAGTGTCATTTGTTTATTAATCAGCAATTCTTCGTAAAATATTAGAAAAATTTAATTTTGGGGGGATATCACCTCGTATAAAAACAACGGAAGTGGTATAGTGTTCATTATTAAAATAAGTCATCTTGGTTGCCAATTAATATATACACCGCCTTTACAAAAATGAAACTAGTTTTTATCACCTGGCAATATCAATTCGATTGATTCATTCCATGAAAATGGAAATAAAAAGAATAGAAAAATATTATCCCACTTAACAAAAACTCTTTACTGTTTTTCAGATATCTTAAAATCTTTATTAAAATAATAATAATAAAACTTTGATTGGTTTAGCAAAACAAATACCCATGCAAGGATGTCAGACCGACAATTATATCTTTGTTTTAACTGAATTACGTTTTAACTAACAGTACATAAAAGATGAAGCAGCTTGCATGTACATTGTACCAACGTTTTAGTACCATATACTGAGGGGCAAAATAAGGGATAGGTATTTCCACAAAGTTGACCAACACACAACCATATACAGTAACTAAACCTTACTCTTTTTTTTCTTCTTTTTTTTTGCTTTTCAGTGGATTATTATTGTTTTTGTTTTGAAATGGTGGCACAACTGCCCTAGCTACTTTAATTTTCACCCAGCAAGACCACTGTATACAATTTAATGCCATTCATGGAACAGTTTTCATGTCATATTCACATGAAAACTAGGGCGACTTCGTCTCAGAAACATCAGGTTCCGTTAAATGTTAGCCGATGTCACTAAATGGTCCATAATTCCATTTATAATAAATTCTTGTTTATTGAAGTTTATTCACATAAACTGAAGAAATATGACTACATGTATATACAAAAAAATAACCTTGCAGTCAAGTTTATTTGCTGCAAAAGTCAGTTTTAATTGCTGTGGGTGATCAATTCTTAAGTTTGAGCCCTAATTTCAAGTTATTATAACCTAATCAATCTTAATTAACATTTTAGCGGTTTAGAGGTGAAATATTTTGAGGTCAGCATGTTTGTACTTGACATGGACATTATTATTTTGGACACATGCATGTATTTTGGGCACAAAGTTTAATTATGGCCTCGACTTTGATACAAACTAAAGCCATGGTATTATTTCTGTTCTTTCAGCACAAGCGTAGGAAGGTGCCAAAAAGTGGGCTGTGGGGGGGGGGGGGGGGGGGGGGGCCCACACTTTTATATTTACACACTTTTACACTATTATAAAGCCAATATTAAAACAAAATATCTGAAAAGTGGGGGGCACATGCTCACCTTGCCCCCCTCCCGCCCACGTCCTAAGCCAGAGTTCAGCTACATTATACGCTGACCCAGAAGTCAAATGAGAAAGTTTGTAACATTAGTATGTATGTGTCGTCGCGTGCATGACGTCAAAAGTTCTAATCTGTTAATATACGTTTATGACTTTATGCTATAATCGATCATCATAATCGGCCAATAGAAACAGAGATTGCAGAATAAAATGTTAACGTTTGTTTTCTTTAAAGGGACATTCCTGAGTTTGCTGCATTGTAAGATGTTTCCGACTAATAAAATATTTCTACGATTAAAGGGACATTCCTGAGTTTGCTGCATTGTAAGATGTTTCCGACTAATAAAATATTTCTACGATTAAAGGGACATTCCTGAGTTTGCTGCATTGTAAGATGTTTCCGACTAATAAAATATTTCTACGATTAAAGGGACATTCCTGAGTTTGCTGCATTGTAAGATGTTTTCGACTAATAAAATATTTCTACGATAAAAGGGACATTCCTGAGTTTGCTGCATTGTAAGATGTTTTCGACTAATAAAATATTTCTATGATTAAAGGGACATTCCCGAGTTTGCTGCATTGTAAGATGTTTCCGACTAATAAAATATTTCTATGATTAAACTTACATGTTAAATATATTTTCGTGTTTAGATTATCAGTGTCTGTATATTTAATGTGTTTGTGGTCATCGTAATATTAATTATTTTAGGAAATAAAATTAAATTTAACCTAGTACAAATATTAGAACGATGAAACACACGTTTAATATACAGCCACTAATATGTTATACAGAAACATATATTTGATAGGTAATTACAATCATTAAAGTCTCTGTTAGTCGATAACATATTCCTGAGTTTGCTGCAATTTTTAAGATGTCTCTTTAACGACACCACTAAAACACATTGATTTATTAATCATCATTTGGTAATTTTGAGATAACCTTAGTGTAAGACTTAGAGAGAAAAATCGGTATATGTTTTCCAATAGTAGCAAGGGACCTTTTATATGCACCATCCTACAGACAGGATAGCACATACCACAGCCTTTGATATATCAGTCGTGGGCCCACTAACAGGATTTACACTGAATAGTTTTAAATCAATTGAAGAGAAAGAAAGAAAAAGAAAGGAATGTTTTATTTAACGACGCACTCAACACATTTTATTTACGGTTATATGGCGTCAGACATATGGTTAAGGACCACACAGATTGTGAGAGGAAACCCGCTGTCGCCACTACATGGGCTACTCTTCCGATTAGCAGCAAGGGATCTTTTATTTGCGCTTCCCATAGGCAGGATAGCACAAACCATGGCCTTTGTTGAACCAGTTATGGATCACTGGTTGGTGCAAGTGGTTTGCACCTACCCATTGAGCCTTGCGGAGCACTCACTCAGGTTTTGAAGTTGGTATCTGGATTAAAAATCCCATGCCTCGACTGGGATCCGAACCCAGTACCTACCAGCCTGTAGACTGATGGCCTAACCACGACGCCACCGAGGCTGGTACAAATGAAGAGAAGTAAATTAATATTTGAGTTTCTTTTGTCTACAGAACCAAGTACAAGTACCTGGACATGGGTTAGTTCCACAGGTTTCTGTGCCAGACAAAGTGTCGTTCCCCATGCAGTCTTGTCCGTTATTCTGTGGTGCAGGGTTATCACACGCACGAGTACGAGTCCAATGTTTACTTCCGCCGCCACACGACACACTGCAGCGACCATACATAAAAGCACCCCAGGCTCCCCACACACCATCAACTGTAAAATAAGATAATATAATTGTCACACAACACACTGCAGACACAGCAACACCCCATGCTCCCCACACACCATCAACTGTAAAACAAGATAATATAATTGACACACAACACACTGCAGGCACCGGGCACAGCAACACCCCATGCTCCCCACACACCATCAGCTGTAAAACAAGATAATATAATTGACACACAACACACTGCAGGCACCGGGCACAGCAACACCCCATGCTCCCCACACACCATCAGCTGTAAAACAAGATAATATAATTGACACACAACACACTGCAGGCACCGGGCACAGCAACACCCCATGCTCCCCACACACCATCAGCTGTAAAACAAGATAATATAATTGTCACACACCACACTGCAGACACCAGGCACAGCAACACCCTATGGTCCCCACACACCATCAATTGTAAAACAAGATAATATAATTGTCACACACCACACTGCAGACACCAGGCACAGCAACACCCTATGGTCCCCACACACCATCAGCTGTAAAACAAGATAATATGATTGTCACATGACACACTGCAGACACCGGGCACAGCAACACCCCATGCTCCCCACACACCATCAATTGTAAAACGAGATAATATAATTGTCACACAACACACTGCAGACACCAGGCACAGCAACACCCCATGCTCCCCACACACCATCAACTGTAAAATAAGATAATATAATTGTCACACAACACACTGCAAGCACCGGGCAGTGCAACACCCCATGGTCCCCCACACACCATCAACTGTAAAACAAGAGGATGTTTATCAAATATAATTGTCACATGACACACTGCAGGCACCAGTCACAGCAACACCTCATGCGCCCCACACACCATCAACTGTAAAACAAGAAGATGTTTATCACATATAATTGTCACATGACACATTGCAGACACCAGACACAGCAACACCCCATGGTCCCCCACAAACCATCAACTGTAAAACAAGAAGATGTTTATCAAATATAATTGTCACACGACACACTTCAGACACCAGGCACAGCAACACCCCATGGTCCCCCACAAACCATCAACTGTAAAACAAGAAGATGTTTATCAAATATAATTGTCACACGACACACTTCAGACACCAGGCACAGCAACACCCCATGGTCCCCCACAAACCATCAACTGTAAAACAAGAAGATGTTTATCAAATATAATTGTCACATGACACACTTCAGACACCAGGCACAGCAACACCCCATGGTCCCCCACACACCATCAACTGTAAAACAAGAAGATGTTTATCACATATAATTATCACAGGACACAGTGCAGGCACCAGGCACAGCAACACCCCAGTGTTCGAGATTAACGGTATATCCCGATATCCCGTGGATACCAGAATTTAATTTTGGATACCAGACTTCAATAACCCAGTATCCCACCGGGTCAAGTCAAGTAACAGTGTCGTCCAAGTTTGTAATGATATTATTTATGAATTTCATTTTGGGATACTAATTTCTCAGGTAGGATACAAGATTTTAAAATGTTGGTATACAACTGGGATACTACCCAACAATTGTAATCTCGAACACTGCCCACACACCATCAACTAAAACAAGATGATGTTTATTTGTAAAAACACTCGCTATGAGTTTTACATAAAAATACATAAATTATGTTAATTACCAGGACACATGGCGATCTGGCAGTTTTCAGTTTGGCTGTCGGAATTTGGGCCAAAACACTCTAGTCCACCTACAGGTACTGGATTATCACAGCGCCGCGTCCTCGTGTTGGTGCGCTGGCCTGTCCCACATGTCTTTGAACAACGTCCTAGGGTAAAATCACTCCACAGTCCCCACTGGCCATTAACTACAACACAAAACATTCTGCCGAATTAAAAAAACGAAGAAGAAAAGTTAGTTTTATTTAACAACGCTACTAGAGCACATTGATTTTTTATCTTATCGTCGGCTATTGGACGTCAAACATATCGTCATTCTGACACTGGTTTTTTTTAGAGGAAACTCGCTGTCTCCACATAGGCTACTCTTTTATGACAGGCAGCAAGGGATCTTTTATTTGCACTTCCCACTGGCAGGATAGCACAAACCATGGCCTTTGTTGAACCAGTTATGGATCACTGGTCGGTGCAAGTGGTTTACACCTACCCAAAAATCCCATGCCTCGACTGGGATCCGAACCCAGTACCTACCAGCCTGTAGACTGATGGCCTAACCACGACGCCACCGAGGCCGGTGCCGAATTAAACTTGATCTGTAAAGCTATATACAAATGATAAAGATATATACAAAATTTCATCTTGATACATGTATCTCCAAGCATTGGAAAACAAATTTTCTCATATCCTAAGTAAACGGGCCTGTAAACTTGGTCTGTAACAGTACATTATTTAGAGAATAACTAACTAAACCCGGGTTTACAACATTAATTAACTCGGGACAGATAATCCGTAATTCCTCGTAGTGAGTTGGTTATTCTCTTTATTACCCATTGTCAATCTTTAACGATTTTAAAAGTATATTTACGTTCTCGCTGCTGTAACAACTAACAAGCTCTACCAGCCATAACAATATATTCATACGCGCCGTTACCGGTGCACACCCAACAGTATCCACCAAAGAATAGTTCCAAAACAAAACCCAGTCAAAATAATAAAATAAAAACATTTTTAAACATTTGTACATATATTTTGATTTTTAATTCCGTAAATGTTCGTATCGTAAAAAAATATTTGAAGTTCGTAGTAATAGTTTGACCGATGAATGGAATCATGAATGAACAAAAAGTAGTCCCGGCAGTATGTAATTGCCAATCAAATCTTGTCTTTTTAAAGCCAGCCAATCAGTGACTGTAGAAGCAATCTGCACACTGTGCAGAGATCGAAAAAATATTACCCCGTATATTTGAGCCCATATGGGTAATAAAAAGCTATACACAAAATTTCAGCTCAATATCTCAAGACCTGGAAATAAAGTCCGAAAAACTAATTTTCACATCTCCACAGTTCAAAGGCCATAACTCTATCAAAAATGGGTAAATTGCCATGAAAGTCAAACTTGATCTGTAACAGTACATGATAAAGTTATACACAAAATTTCATGTAACTATACCAAGGCATTATAAAATAAACATACGGAAAACTATACATGTATGCGGGACAGACGGACGGACAGACGGATTGAGACAAAACCTATAATCTCCTCCGGTTGGACCGGTACGGGACTAATAAACATACGGAAAACTATACATGTATGCGGGACAGACGGACGGACAGACGGATTGAGACAAAACCTATAATCTCCTCCGGTTGGACCGGTACGGGACTAATAAACATACGGAAAACTATACATGTATGTGGGACAGACGGACGGACAGACGGATTGAGACAAAACCTATAATCTCCTCCGGTTGGACCGGTACGGGACTAATAAACATACGGAAAACTATACATGTATGTGGGACAGACGGACGGACAGACGGATTGAGACAAAACCTATAATCTCCTCCGGTTGGACCGGTACGGGACTAATAAACATACGGAAAACTATACATGTATGTGGGACAGACGGACGGACAGACGGATTGAGACAAAACCTATAATCTCCTCCGGTTGGACCGGTACGGGACTAATAAACATACGGAAAACTATACATGTATGTGGGACAGACGGACGGACAGACGGATTGAGACAAAACCTATAATCTCCTCCGGTTGGACCGGTACGGGACTAATAAACATACGGAAAACTATACATGTATGTGGGACAGACGGACGGACAGACGGATTGAGACAAAACCTATAATCTCCTCCGGTTGGACCGGTACGGGACTAATAAACATACGGAAAACTATACATGTATGCGGGACAGACGGACGGACAGACGGATTGAGACAAAACCTATAATCTCCTCCGGTTGGACCGGTACGGGACTAATAAACATACGGAAAACTATACATGTATGTGGGACAGACGGACGGACAGACGGATTGAGACAAAACCTATAATCTCCTCCGGTTGGACCGGTACGGGACTAATAAACATACGGAAAACTATACATGTATGTGGGACAGACGGACGGACAGACGGATTGAGACAAAACCTATAATCTCCTCCGGTTGGACCGGTACGGGACTAATAAACATACGGAAAACTATACATGTATGTGGGACAGACGGACGGACAGACGGATTGAGACAAAACCTATAATCTCCTCCGGTTGGACCGGTACGGGACTAATAAACATACGGAAAACTATACATGTATGTGGGACAGACGGACGGACAGACGGATTGAGACAAAACCTATAATCTCCTCCGGTTGGACCGGTACGGGACTAATAAACATACGGAAAACTATACATGTATGTGGGACAGACGGACGGACAGACGGATTGAGACAAAACCTATAATCTCCTCCGGTTGGACCGGTACGGGACTAATAATAATAATTTCAAAGTTTGAGATTTTCAATCATAGATCTATGCAACTTTAAACCAAGTTTCACTTATCTAGGAGAGTACGACATATACATGTATATATATATATATATAGCAGATAAGAAATCAAGACTGGAAATTAATTTTGTGGAATGCATGGGAACCAATATTTGCTTTTCAGATTTTTAAAAATGTGAGAAGCATTAGCATAATTAGAACTAATAAATAAAGTTTTTTTTTGTTTACTGACACCACTAGAGCACATTGATTTATTAATCATAGGCTATTGGATGTCAAACATATGGTCATTTTGACACAGACATAGAGATGAAACCCGGCCGTTACATTTTTCCATTAGTAGCAAGGGATCTTTTATATGCACCATCCCACAGAGAGGATAGCACATACATGTACCACAGCCTTTGATATTATACCAGTCATGGTGCACTGGCTGTGATGAGAAATAGCCCAATGGGCCCACTGACGGGGATCGATCTCAGACCGACTGCGCATCAAGCACGCTTTACCGTTGGGCTATGTCCCACCCCGTAATTATAATTAGATTTTTAGTGTACCGGTAACTGCAATTCGGAAGACTGAAGTCAGACGTGGATAAAGTTAATCATTTATGTTAATCAGTCTACATGTCCATGTAGATAGTGAGCAATTCAGAAGACTGAAGTCAGACGTGGATAAAGTTAATCATTTATGTTAATCAGTCTACATGTAGATAGTGAGCAATTCGGAAGACTGAATTAAGTCAAACGTGGATAAAGTTAATCATTTATGTTAATCAGTCTACATGTAGATAGTGAGCAATTCGGAAGACTGAAGTCACACGTGGATAAAGTTAATCATTTATGTTAATCAGTCTACATGTAGATAGTGAGCAATTCGGAAGACTGAAGTCAAACGTGGATAAAGTTAATCATTTATGTTAATCAGTCTACATGTACATGTAGATAGTGAGCAATTCGGAAGACTGAATTAAGTCAAACGTGGATAAAGTTAATCATTTATGTTAATCAGTCTACATGTAGATAGTGAGCAATTCGGAAGACTGAATTAAGTCAAACGTGGATATTGTTAATCATTTATGTTAATCAGTCAACATGTAGATAGTGAGCAATTCGGAAGACTGAAGTCAAACGTGGATAAAGTTAATCATTTATGTTAATCAGTCTACATGTAGATAGTGAGCAATTCGCAACATATTTGAAATCGGATAGAAAGCAAACGTTTAAAGTTCGTTTGCTTTTAATGACACCACTAGAGCACATTGATTTATTAATCATCAGATATTAGATGTCAAATGTTTGGTAAATTTGACATATAGTCTTTGAGAGGAAACCCACTTCATTTTTCCATTAGTAGCAAGGGATCTTTTATATGCACCATCCCACAGACTGGATAGCATTTGCACATGTACCACAGCCTTTGATATACCAGTCGTGGTGTATTAGCTAAAACAAAAACGTTTAAAGTTCGTTTCCTTTTAATGACACCACTAGGGCACATCGATTTATTAATCATCAGCTACTGGATGTCAAACATTTGGTAATTTTGACATATAGTCTTAGAGAGAAAACCTGCTAAATTTTTCCACTTAGTAGCAAGGGATCTTTTATATGCACCATCCCATAGACAGGATAGCATATACCACGGCCTTTGATACACCAGTCGGGATGCACTGACTGGAACTAGAAATAGCCCAGTGGGTCCACCACTGGGGATTGATCCTATACTGACAGCATGTCAAGCGAGCGCTTTACCACTGGGCTATGTCCAATGGGCCCACCACTGGGGATTGATCCTATACTGACAGCATGTCAAGCGAGCGCTTTACCACTGGGCTATGTCCAATGGGCCCACCACTGGGGATTGATCCTATACTGACAGCATGTCAAGAGAGCGCTTTACCACTGGGCTATGTCCAATGGGCCCACCACTGGGGATTGATCCTATACTGACAGCATGTCAAGCGAGCACTTTACCACTGGGCTATGTCCAATGGGCCCACCACTGGGGATTGATCCTATACTGACAGCATGTCAAGAGAGCGCTTTACCACTGGGCTATGTCCAATGGGCCCACCACTGGGGATTGATCCTATACTGACAGCATGTCAAGAGAGCGCTTTACCACTGGGCTATGTCCAATGGGCCCACCACTGGGGATTGATCCTATACTGACAGCATGTCAAGCGAGCGCTTTACCACTGGGCTATGTCCAATAGGCCCACCACTGGGGATTGATCCTATACTGACAGCATGTCAAGTGAGCGCTTTACCACTGGGCTATGTCCAATGGGCCCACCACTGGGGATTGATCCTATACTGACAGCATGTCAAGCGAGCGCTTTACCACTGGGCTATGTCCAATAGGCCCACCACTGGGGATTGATCCTATACTGACAGCATGTCAAGTGAGCACTTTACCACTGGGCTATGTCCAATGGGCCCACCACTGGGGATTGATCCTATACTGACAGCATGTCAAGCGAGCGCTTTACCACTGGGCTATGTCCAATGGGCCCACCACTGGGGATTGATCCTATACTGACAGCATGTCAAGTGAGCGCTTTACCACTGGGCTATGTCCAATGGGCCCACCACTGGGGATTGATCCTATACTGACAGCATGTCAAGTGAGCGCTTTACCACTGGGCTATGTCCAATGGGCCCACCACTGGGGATTGATCCTATACTGACAGCATGTCAAGAGAGCGCTTTACCACTGGGCTATGTCCAATGGGCCCACCACTGGGGATTGATCCTATACTGACAGCATGTCAAGCGAGCGCTTTACCACTGGGCTATGTCCAATAGGCCCACCACTGGGGATTGATCCTATACTGACAGCATGTCAAGTGAGCGCTTTACCACTGGGCTATGTCCAATGGGCCCACCACTGGGGATTGATCCTAGACCGACCACACGCTTTACCACCGAGATGCTTGTGAAGTTGATTATCACGTAGAAAGCATATTGCGCATTATAAACAGCACCCATCTGCATGATAAGATGATCTGAGGATGTAATGTTTTATGGGTAAGATGTCTTATTAAGTGTTACTGTTTGTGGACCAAACATAATTCAAAACAAAGCATGAACTTTTAACGTTATTATTAGTATGGTTTAAATTTATAACTATAAGGACTGTCTGTTATTTCTTTTACGTTCATTGGGGCATGAAAAAAATTAAATCATCTGAACTTACATTAACCTTAACACACTTTGCTCTACGTCAGCACAAGAAAGTACAGCGCTGGTTCGTTTCGCATAGCGGCATCAGGTTTCTTCATGTAGCGTTGCATGGTACTGGTTCACAATATTTAAGTTTAATGTCATGACTGGACTCGAGAATAATCAAACTATAAAGCTCTGTAGCATCAGATTTAGGAACAAATGTGTATTTTAGATACTAATATAGCTGGCTAACATTTGGTCATCGATGATTGCCGAAGTATTACAAACAGTCTTCTCTAGCCCTCCCCTACAACATATCTATAAGTGGAGGCGTCGACAATTGACAAAGTATTACACACAGTCCTCTCTAGTCCTCCCCTATAACATATCTATAAGGGAAGGCATAACGATTGCCGAAGTATTACACACAGTGCTCTCTAGCCCTCCACTACAACATATCTATAAGGGGAGGCGTCAACGATTGCCAAAGTATTACACAGTCCTCCCCTACAACATACAGGGTATATACCTATAAGGGGAGGCGTCCACAACTGCCAAAATATTACACACAGTCCTCTCTAGCCCTCCACTACAACATATCTATAAAGGGAGGGCTAGACGTGACTCATGGAATGTGAAATAGGTCTATGCCAAAGAATACGTATTTTACCTGGACAAGAAAAATCAGCACATGTTTCTGTACCGCTCTCCATACTGTTGCCCATACATTCTTTTCCACCAAACTGCGGGGCAGGTTGATCACAGGTGCGTTCCCGTGTCCACGGCCGCTGACCTCCACCACAGGTCAGTGAACAGTCTTCGTAAACCCTATTACTCCACGCTGACCACTGACCATCGACTGAAAGAAAACTTGTCTCAATATTATACTCATCACTTGCATACAAGCCAGAGGTAGTGGGGTGGGGGTTGGTTGGTGGGGTGGGCGTTGGGGGCAACTTCCCCCTTAGTGCTAGAGCAAAACCTTAAATTCAGGCAAAAATTATAGAGAAAGAAAGAAAGAAGTGTTTTATTTAACAACGCACTCAACACATTTTATTTACGGTTATATGGCGTCAGACATATGGTTAAGGACCACACAGATTTTAGAGAGGAAACCCGCTGTCGCCACTACATGGGCTACTCTTCCGATTGGCAGCAAGGGATCTTTTATTTGCGCTTCCCACAGGCAGGATAGCACAAACCATGGCCTTTGTTGAACCAGTTATGGATCACTGGTCGGTGCAAGTGGTTTACACCTACCCATTGAGCCTTGCAGAGCACTCACTCAAGGTTTGGAGTCGGTATCTGGATTAAAAATCCCATGCCATGACTGGGATCCGAACCCAGTACCTACCAGCCTGTAGACCGATGGCCTGCCATGACGCCACCGAGGCCGGTTAAAATTATAGAGATATTGGGGGGAAAATGTGCTATAGTATAATTACCTGAGACCTTTTTACCACATACAATTTTTATCATTCTACCGTCCAAATTAGTTTTATTTGCAACCCTATAGTCAGTGTTTCTGCCAGAAAGAAATTTCTGCATATGCATGGCGCTATGGAATTGAATGCAACCATGCAGTCAATAGCGGGCATGATGGGCCTCGCCCAGAAAGAAAAAGGGTTAAAATAAGGGTTAGGGTTAAGAAAATCATACAGTAATGATAAGAGTAATTAATTTTGTCAAAAGGTTAACTTTAACAACAAAAACCCCCAAAAATCTGCAAAAACATTTAGATATGGTGCCATACCCATTTTACCCTCTGGCAGAAACCCTGACATGGCACCATACCCATTTTACCCTCTGACAGAAACCCTGATATAGCACCATACCCATTTTACCCTCTGACAGAAACCCTGACATGGCACCATACCCATTTTACCCTCTGGCAGAAACCCTGACATGGCACCATACCCATTTTACCCTCTGGCAGAAACCCTGACATGGCACCATACCCATTTTACCCTCTGGCAGAAACCCTGACATGGCACCATACCCATTTTACCCTCTGGCAGAAACCCTGACATGGCGCCATACCCGTTTTACCCTCTGGCAGAAATCTTGCTAGTACATGTACATGTATATACATGTATCTGTTTGGCAGTTACAGGCTAATATCAATAAATGTTATCCAGATTCGGGCTTTTTTATTTTTTATTTAGTCAAAACCCATGCAGCCTGCACCCCTACAAAAATAGGAGCCTCAGTACACCCATGGTTATAGTAGTAATACATAATCAAGTGAAAAGGTGCCAGGATTCCGGTGCTACCACTATAATAATCCCAGATTCTGGGTCAGTTTGTTTGCTTTGTTTAACACCACCACTAAAGCACATTGATTAATTAATCTTTGGCTACTGTACAGGCTGGTAGGTACTGGGTTCAGATCCCAGTCGAGGCATGGGATTTTTAATCCAGATACCGACTCCAAACCCTGAGTGAGTGCTCCGCAAGGCTCAGTGGGTAGGTGTAAACCACTTGCACCGACCAGTGATCCATAACTGGTTCAACAAAGGCCATGGTTTGTGCTATCCTGCCTGTGGGAAGCGCAAATAAAAGATCCCTTGCTGCTAATCGGAAGAGTAGCCCATGTAGTGGCGACAGCGGGTTTCCTCTCAAAATCTGTGTGGTCCTTGACCATATGTCCGACGCCATATAACCGTAGATAAAATGTGTTGAGTGCGTCGTTAAATAAAACATTTCTTTCTTTCTTCGGCTACTGAATGTCGAATGTGGTATTTCTGTCACACAGTCATCAGAGGAAACCCACTACATTTTTCCTAATCAGGTCGGATCAGGTCAGAGGGTTTTGCGTGCACATTCAGAGAAAGCTGTTGTAGGGCACGCCTGTCATGACAGGTTTTTTCCTAATGCATCAAGGGATCTTTTATATATACTTACCCACTGCAGACATACCTATTCAATCAAACCGTGTAATAAATTTATTTTGTATTACACATATGTGCAATCTGGACCTGAACTTTGAAATGGGGAATTCCCTTTTTATTTTTACTGCAGTACGTTAGCGCCTTTTGTTTACTGATGTCATATATGATTTACAAATTACGTCACATCATATTTAAAACATTACACAAGGCTGCTGTAGAGTATGATTCTTAACGTTAAGCAAATACATCAAAGGAGTTTTGATCATAGATTTAGCAAAGTGTTATTATGACGTTGAATTAAAAACTGTTTTTGTAAAACATAAAAAAGATATGTAATAAATACAGAACTTCACATACGTTGTTTTTGCTTCCTATTTATTACACTTGTTTATTTTGCGAAAGAACATACGCTACGCAGTCTTGTAAATAGGAAGCAAAAACAATGTATGTGAAGTTCTGTATATATACCACAGCCTCTGACCAGTTGTATAGTGCATTGGTTGGAACGTAAAACAAACCAGGGTTTCTGCCAGAAAATAATTCTAGGGTACATAATAAAAACAAAACAAACCCTTACCAATAATTCTGAATCAAAAATATTAATTATTTATTGGTATGAAGTTTACTTGTAGAATGCAGGAAATTGCATTCAGGACATCTAGCATATATACCCTCGAACCTCCTATATCTCAGTCAGATTCCCCCCCCCCCCCCCCAACTCCACCATGTCTACTTGCTTCTGCCGTGCCTGCTATATACATGTAGTCCTTTCCAGTCTCTGTGAACAATGTTTTTTTTGTGTGAATAATTTCAGTTTAATTTGACTTCACAAATTAAGAAAAGTAAAATTAAAATGTTTTGGAAATAAATAAAAAAAAAAACACCATTTTTATATGCAAGTTAGAAATTAAACAACTGGTTCAGAAATAAGTAAGAAAATGGTATTCATTGTGGGAAGGATTATAGGTGGTTATGGGTTTGAAATGTTTTAAAATTGGACACTGCATTTCATGCACTTTGACCAATTTTAAGCAGCTGTAGTTCCTGTACTGTAATCTACATGTATCTAAAAATACATCCCTTAGTTTCCACGATTTTAGGGCATGTAATTTTACCCTCCGTACCCTGTAGCAGAAACCCTGAATACTACTAATACTGGCCAGAGACTAAGTGATCTGCACTGGCCTTGGTGGTGTCGTGGTTAAGCCATCGGACATAACGCTGGTATAGGTACAGGGTTCGCAGCCCGGTACCGGCTCCCACCCAGAGCGAGTTTTAACGACTCAGTTAGTAGGTGTAAGACCACTACACCTTCTTCTCTCTCACTAACCACTAAACACTAACCCACTGTCCTGGACAGACAGCCCAGATAGCTGAGGTGTGTGCCCAAGACAGCATGCTTGAATCTTAATTGGATATATATGTACATGTAAGCATGAAAATAAGTTGAAATGAATTGATGAATGAAAGAGGCTGTATGGGAAAACATAATGTAATTAATTGTGGTCTCAGGCCTACTAATACTAATAATAGTTATGATGATGATGGTGATGATGATGGTGATGGTGATGGTGATGGTGATGGTGATGATGAGGTTGATTATAAAAACGAAGTTCTCAGATTAATGCCTAACGTTAACAAAACTACTATAACAACAACAATGATAGTAGAAAGAAGAAGTAGGAAGAAGGATAATGATGATGAAGATGATATAATGATAATGATGATGATGATGATGAGGATAATATAAGGATGACGATGAGGTTGATTATAAAAACGAAATCCTCAGATTAATGCCTAACAAAACTACTATAACAACAACAATGATAGTGGGAAGAAGAAGAAGTAGAATGAAGGATGATGTTGATGATGATTATAGGACTCGAAATAGAGTCTGTGAAGAACAAAAACCAGTCCATTTTTTACACTAGCACTAGTAGCAGCTGTTAAAAACAGGTTATTTTTCAAGAGAGAGATGTACCTGAGTGTACGTGTATGTACAATCGTCTCATTTGCTATTTCGCTTATGCTTCTGTTATATTTTAATTAATATATTGTAACAAATTTGTATATTTCCAATACTTTCCTGAATAATCTGATTTGTTGTCTGTCCTTTTTCTACTTATGTTTGGTTTCTTAATTTTATTCTTGGTTTCTGAACTTCTTATACTAACCTCTTCTAGCACCCTATTAGCACTTTAATCAGCCTTCTATGAATCAGATTATTGATGGGTAAAGTTACAGGAACGATCATTCAGATCCATTGATTTTCCAAACAGTGGCATGAGACCATATAATGTTGTAATGTTTAGGCTTGGATTTTATAGTTAATATCACGTTGTGTAATATTTGGGGAGGGGTTAAACAATAATAATGTTATATTGTATTTTGGGATATCATTTGAGAAAATAATTAAGTTAGAATTGTTTATTTTATTTACGTAATTTTTGTTGTAGTGATGTGTAATTTTCGGCAATATTCGGCTATAATTAAGTTGTCGTTAATCTTCGTTATTTCTACGAAGAATTGTTATGATAGGTTAACCAATCGTCATGTCCGATTAATGTCATGTCATTAATTTGGACCAATGAGAGCCATTCCATGTATTAATGCTAGATTTGTCCATTCGTTGACTCACTTCTGACTTTCCAACCACAGGTACATGTGTGTTTGTTGATTGTGGGTTTTTTTTTATGTGTAGATTTTGAATGGCTCTCTCTCACTCGGTTATTCCAAATTTTGTTTTTAGATTTATTATGTGAGAACTGACAGTGGTAAGCTATTTATTTATTATGTAATTCATTAACTAAATGGTAGTGTATTTTTGTTAATTGTCACCGTCTCGCATTGCATTACCGTAAACCTTAACATTATTGTTAGACTTATTTTGTATTGACACTTGAGAGGTTACTAAAATATTTTAGAAAGAAGATTATTGGAATTTTGGAGAGAGGAATTGAGTGAAGGAAATATTATTTCTGTCTCGTAAATTACCAAGTATTCCACGTTTGGGAATCTTGTGGTTTCACGAGTGGAAATGAATGTTTAGCTTTAGGTACGTTTTAGATGTTTTCGATGGATTTTCATTCTCTTAGAATAAACAAATAGTAATCCATATTGGGATTCTTAATGTTTCATTGGCGGGGAATTGAATGGTGGTTGAGTTGTGGGAAATTTGAATAACTATTATGTAACCTGTATCTCTCAATGTCAATAATGAAATCTATTAAAAATCTTAGTTATTTTGCTGGTTAACTGTAATTGTTTTTATGATCTATTGAAACCCTTAAATAAACACTGTGAAAAAGGACGACTTATGTGATTTTTGGAAGTCTACGACCGAAAGGGGTAGCCGAACCCAGCAAGGCATTTTTAGAACTGTATTTAATTCGATTCTAGCACCGGTCTATAAGTGGGCACGTGCTGAGAAAGCGAAATCGTTACATTGGAACCTCCGGCGGGACTCTAAAATAAAACAACTAAAATAAAAATAATAATAATAAATTAATTAATTATTTTTTTGTTAAAATAAAGTTGCATATATATTTTTTTGTTGATATGGATAGTCGAGAGCATGAAGTATTTGATATGGAAAGACAAAGGTTAGAAAGAGAGATTGCAGAAACCCGCGCTAGACTGTCGGCAAGCGAGACGTATGACCGTATACCGTTTTTGATAAATGAAAATAGCTATCACGAGGGAGAGAGAGTCATTCTACAACCTGTAGTAGTGCCCGAGACCATAGATTTAGGTCATGATTATACAATGCCTCCTACTAGCACTCCAAATATTGTGACATGTGACCTACCTAGTTTGGTGAGGGACGGGGAAGAAAGAGTTGGGATGGGTAGACCGAAAGTTATGCCCGATACATACGCTGGTCAAACAAGTTGTAGAGATTGGCTTACTCACTTTCAGTTGTGTGTAGGAATAAATAATTGGTCGGAATCTCAGGCATGTCAGTTTCTAGCTGTTCAGTTAAGGGGTAATGCATTACAGGTTTACAGTGATTTGCGTGTCCATGAGAAAAACAATCTAAAATCAATTACGTCTGCTCTTTTGAATAGATTTGAGCCTGAACGAAATGCGGGTGTATATTGGACACAGTTAAGGAATAGGTTGAGGAGAAAGGGAGAATCATTATCTGAATTAGCAGGAGGTATTCAACGGTTGGTGGGTTTAGCGCATCCATATGCTGACGATGTGACCCAAAACAATATTGCTGTTCAACAGTTTATCGAGGCTTTGGAGGACCTTGATATAAAAAAAAACAGCTGAGAAGAGCTCAACCTGTAACTTTGTCGTCAGCATTACGCATAGCCCTTGATGAAGAAAGTTACCAAAGGCTAGATGGTAAAGCTAAAATAGGTCAGGTTGGGGGGAACAGACTGGAGATTGATGAGATGAAAAGTAAAATGGAAAGGTTGCAGGATCAGTTACAGCAGTGTTTGACAGAAATGAGTAACATAAGAAGTGGGAGAAACAGGGTGGCTGATAATTCTGGAATGGGAAATGCGGGTAGTAGCTTTCAGACCCCGGGAGTGATAAATGGACATAGGCCAAATGCAGAAATCAGGAATAAGGTAGATGGGCCTTCTCAGTGCTTTAGATGTAGGGAATTTGGTCACATACAACGTTTCTGTCCATTAAACGGACTCAGACCAAGGTAGAGGGCGTATCTTGGCCTCACAAAAAGGCCCAAAGCAGAAGTGTAGTTCAGTATGTCAGAGTAAAAATAAATGATCAAGAAATTGATTTTCTTTTGGACACGGGTTCTGATGTTACTGTTTTGAACGTAGATTTGTTTGAAATTGCCTTTGGAAGTGAGATGCCTGAACTATATCCGTTAGGTTATGAATTTAGAACAGTGAATGGGGCACAGTATTTCTCAACTTTGGATCTGGCATCGGGATATTGGCAAATGGGTTTGACAGATGACGCAAAGGAGAAAACAGCTTTTACTACTGGCACTGGGTTGTATCAATTCAATGTTTTACCATTTGGGTTATGTAATGCTCCTAGTTCATTTGAGAGATTAATGGAAAGAGTCTTAAAAGGCTTACATTGGAAAACCTGTCTGATTTATCTTGATGATATAATTGTGTATGCCCAATCTTTTGAAGAACATGTACAAAGGTTACACCAAGTGTTAGGTTGTTTGACCGAGGCAGGTTTAAAGTTGAAACCTCAAAAATGTCGTTTGTTTAGACGTGAAGTTTTGTACTTGGGATATGTAGTGGGGAAGGATGGAGTTAAGTCGGATCCGCAGAAAATAGAAAAGATAAAACAATGGTCTACTCCAAAATGTGTTACTGAGGTTAGGAGTTTTATAGGTCTTTGCTCATATTACAGGAAATTTATTGATAAATTTGCTGAAATAGCAACTCCTTTATTCCGCTTGACAAGAAAACATGTTAGATTTCTGTGGGATCCTTCATGTCAAGAAGCTTTTGATTACTTAAAATTGGCATTACAACGGTCTCCTGTATTGGCCTATCCAGACTTTTCGAAACCCTTTATTTTGGATACAGACGCTAGTGATGATAGTTCAGGGGCAGTATTGTCTCAGATACATGAAGGGGAAGAGCGAGTGATAGCTTATTTTAGCACTACTCATTGTAACACTGAGAAGAAATATAGTGTGACTAGAAAGGAATTGTTAGCAGTTATTAAAGCTGTTAAGAATTTTAGACATTATCTGTATGGAAGACAATTTTTGTTGAGAACTGATCATGCTTCTTTGAAATGGCTTATGTCTTTTAAACAACCCCAAGGTCAGGTTGCTAGGTGGATTGAGTATCTGAACACATTTGATTTTAAAATCGAACATCGTTGTGGGAGTAAGCATATAAATGCAGATGCATTAAGTAGAATGCCTGTAAAGTGTAATAGCTTGATATTTCGTGATTTTGGTTGGAGCAAGGAGGACATCGCAATGGAACAGGGGTCTGATGTAGTTTTAAAAGTCATTATCAGTCTAATGAAAGAAAATAATGTTAGGCCAGATTTCGAAGTTGTGAAGGATCAGAATTGGCAAGTCAAAGCATATTGGGGTCAATGGGAACAACTGGAACTCTGTAATGATGTTCTGTACCGCAACTGGTATTGCGAAAACACGGAAGAACTTAAGCAATTACTAGTGGTGCCAAAGAAATGCATTCCTGATATACTTCATGCGGCACATGATGCACCTACAGGAGGCCATGCTGGGGTGAACAAAACTTATATGAAAGTGCGTCAAAATTGTTTTTGGGTTGGAATGAAGAAAGATATTAGTCAGTGGCTGAGAACTTGTGCAGAGTGTCAGGCTAGGAAATCTCCTATTCCTCATAGATTAGCACCCATGATCAATATGGTTTCAGGAGAACCGATGGAGAGAGTTGCCATAGACATTTGTGGTCCTTTTCCTACTACAGTTCGTGACAATAAATATATTTTAGTAGTGGGGGATTACTTCACAAAGTGGACAGAAGCCTATCCCATTCCAAACCAAGAAGCCCAAACGGTTGCTCAAATATTGGTGTATAAACTGTTTTCCAGGTTTGGAATTCCAAAAGAGCTACATTCGGATCAGGGCAAAAACTTTGAATCTAAACTGTTTCAGGAAATGTGTAAAATCCTTGAGATAAAGAAAACTAGAACTTCTGCATACCATCCTCAGGCCGATGGAATGATTGAACGGTTCAATCGAACTCTAGAACAAATGTTAAGTGCATATGTGAATGCAGAACACACTGATTGGGATTTACATTTGCCACTCGTTACCATGGCATACCGTTCTAGTATTCATGAAACAACTGGGTTGACGCCTAATAAAATGATGCTGGGTAGGGAAATTAATATTCCTTTGACTTTAATGACTGAACATCCGCCAGGTGAGAGTAAAAGCCCTGTTGAGCATGTGGAACAGCTACAGCTAAAAATTCAAACAGCTTTTCAGTATGCCCGGAAATTCATGGCTAAGAAACAATTAAGGCAAAAGGTAAACTATGATCAAAAGATACATGGACATATTCTAGAGGTTACTGATAAAGTCTGGTTGTTTACTCCACAAAGAAAGAAGGGATTATCATCTAAACTACAAAAGTATTGGTCTGGACCATTTATCATTCAAAAGAAGCTTTCCAATGTTAATTATATTATTTCAAAACCGGGTTCCAAAGTTAAACAAGTGGTGCATTTCAACAGGTTGAAACCATACTTAGCCAGGGAATTCGAGGTGGAAGAGTTGGTGGAACAACAAGATCAGAATGTTTCCATGCAGTCTGATTATTCTGAATTGTTGGACTGGGTACCTTCTTTAGAGACAGATGATGTGGTGGATCAAATTTTCTTTGGAGGTGAAACTGATTCCTCTGTGAATAATCCTTCTCGTGTTTTTGTGCGTAGACATAGGAAGGCACCCGGATGGATGAGGTCAGGGCAATATGACTTGTCTTAAATTTGTAGGATTGGGAAATCTCCTTGCTCAAACTGATAATTTATTAAGGTAGGAAATGTTTGAATAAGTTGGAGTTTTTAAAATATAGTGTGATTATGTTGAAAATGAATTGTGTATATATTATGTTATATCTGTATTTATTCACAGATTGTCAGAATTCTCTTAGTTGAAATTTGAACTATGCCTCGTGCTTCGGGGAAAGCTGCAATATTGGGACATAGCTATGTGACCAGGTTAGAGAATTTGGTAAAACGGGGTAAGCAGGGAGGGAAAACTTTTGAAAAATCTTTAGGGATTCAAGGGGTTGAGGTAAGATATTTTGGTCAATCGGGGGGAAAAATTGGGACTGTCTGGAAATTGATTGAGAGAATGAAGAGGGATGGATATAAACCAAGGGTAGTGGTATTGCAGGTGGGAGGAAATGATCTGGATAGTCCACATTTTCAAGTTGGTCTTTTTATTAAAAGGTTACGGGAAGTAATGGAAGAATTGAGAGACTGGGGGGGTGCAGGAAATTTGTTTAATGAAAATATTCCCAAGAATTAGATTTCGTTCATTGAGCATGGGGGAGTATGAGGCAAGAAGAGCTCAGTTAAATTTAGCCTTATCACAGTTAGAACGGGAGGATGGGGTGACTTTTGTCTGCAGGAAAAGAATCCTGCATCCTCGACTACTAATTGATGGTATTCATTTGGGGCAGCTGGGTATGAAGCGTTATTATCAGGAGCTAAAATGGGTGGTTATTAGGGCTTTGGTTAAATCATAACCTGTTTATTTTGTGAGGTTGTTAGAAATCTGTATTGAGTTGAAATAAGTTATAATGCAAGATACAACTGGTATTTCTGGATGTCATGTGATGATAATTCGGTGACTGATAGAAAAATCAGGCTGTATAAGTTGAAATAAATTATAATGGATGATAAACTGGTATTTCTGGATGTCATGTGATGATAATTCGGTGACTGATAGAAAAATCAGGCTGTATAAGTTGAAATAAATTGTAATGGATGATATAACTGGGTTGTTTTTTTAGGTATGGGGATGATAATTTGGTTACTGGTAGGAAACAATAGACGGAAATGGTTAAAAAGGATTTATGAGGTGTGGAGAAGCTACTTGATTTTATTGTAGTTTGACAAATAATATTGAATGTCAGTGTTATGTGTTTCTCGGCCTACTACAGGAAATATTAGGGTACCTTGGTTGCATTTCAGAAGTCCATATGCTCTACCTGTTTCTTTATACAGTTGTGTATGTACATATGTGGATGAGACAGATTGGGGCATATGTTAAATATATTCACATGTGTTTATTTTTGTGGATAATTATAAAGTGTTAATTACTTCTTTTTTTCTTTTTTTTAATTTAAGATTTTTGGATATTGTGTGTTTCTAGTAAAAATGGAAATATAATTGTATATATATATATATATGCATATAACTGGACATTTTTTGATGATTGTGTGGTTGATTTTAGCTACTGTATATATTGTATTAATATACAGCGATAGAATGATAAGGTGGGTGTGATACCTAATAAGTGTTGTGTGGGGTTTTGTTTTTGTAACACTTGATTAAGAAGTGTTGGAATTATTATTATTTTTTTTTAATTATTTGTTGTACTATTGCATTTACTGTGAAATTTAGGGGTGTAAAAGTTATATGAAAAATGTATCACATGTTATTGGTTTTCAATTGTGTTGTGTGATGGGATATTTGAATAATATTCATTTGTAATTATATGGTGACAATAGGTGAATATAAGTGCCAGGTATATTGGAAGAGTTGTTAGATGTCTCATAATCTTGTAATATAAAATGGTTGTGATAAGACGTGGGTAAATGTACATTGGTAATATATATATATATATTTATTTATTTTTAAATAGGAAGCAAGTAATATATATATATTGGAAATATAACTCAAACCAGTGCCACAATTTGTGTCAAAAATTTAACTCTATGTGTGCATAGAGTTCAAGTGGTCGAGGGGAATGTAACAAATTTGTATATTTCCAATACTTTCCTGAATAATCTGATTTGTTGTCTGTCCTTTTTCTACTTATGTTTGGTTTCTTAATTTTATTCTTGGTTTCTGAACTTCTTATACTAACCTCTTCTAGCACCCTATTAGCACTTTAATCAGCCTTCTATGAATCAGATTATTGATGGGTAAAGTTACAGGAACGATCATTCAGATCCATTGATTTTCCAAACAGTGGCATGAGACCATATAATGTTGTAATGTTTAGGCTTGGATTTTATAGTTAATATCACGTTGTGTAATATTTGGGGAGGGGTTAAACAATAATAATGTTATATTGTATTTTGGGATATCATTTGAGAAAATAATTAAGTTAGAATTGTTTATTTTATTTACGTAATTTTTGTTGTAGTGATGTGTAATTTTCGGCAATATTCGGCTATAATTAAGTTGTCGTTAATCTTCGTTATTTCTACGAAGAATTGTTATGATAGGTTAACCAATCGTCATGTCCGATTAATGTCATGTCATTAATTTGGACCAATGAGAGCCATTCCATGTATTAATGCTAGATTTGTCCATTCGTTGACTCACTTCTGACTTTCCAACCACAGGTACATGTGTGTTTGTTGATTGTGGGTTTTTTTTTATGTGTAGATTTTGAATGGCTCTCTCTCACTCGGTTATTCCAAATTTTGTTTTTAGATTTATTATGTGAGAACTGACAGTGGTAAGCTATTTATTTATTATGTAATTCATTAACTAAATGGTAGTGTATTTTTGTTAATTGTCACCGTCTCGCATTGCATTACCGTAAACCTTAACATTATTGTTAGACTTATTTTGTATTGACACTTGAGAGGTTACTAAAATATTTTAGAAAGAAGATTATTGGAATTTTGGAGAGAGGAATTGAGTGAAGGAAATATTATTTCTGTCTCGTAAATTACCAAGTATTCCACGTTTGGGAATCTTGTGGTTTCACGAGTGGAAATGAATGTTTAGCTTTAGGTACGTTTTAGATGTTTTCGATGGATTTTCATTCTCTTAGAATAAACAAATAGTAATCCATATTGGGATTCTTAATGTTTCATTGGCGGGGAATTGAATGGTGGTTGAGTTGTGGGAAATTTGAATAACTATTATGTAACCTGTATCTCTCAATGTCAATAATGAAATCTATTAAAAATCTTAGTTATTTTGCTGGTTAACTGTAATTGTTTTTATGATCTATTGAAACCCTTAAATAAACACTGTGAAAAAGGACGACTTATGTGATTTTTGGAAGTCTACGACCGAAAGGGGTAGCCGAACCCAGCAAGGCATTTTTAGAACTGTATTTAATTCGATTCTAGCACCGGTCTATAAGTGGGCACGTGCTGAGAAAGCGAAATCGTTACAATATGATCTAAAATACATCTCAGGTCCTCATTTTTCACACACATCCCAAACACTTCCCTCACCCCATATACATGTACAGTGAAACCCCTCTAAACTGGACACCCTTGGAACCAAGACAAAAGTTCAGTTTAAGAGGGATCCGGTTTACAGAGGTTATGTTCTGTCCTGGTTTTTAAAAACGCACTCTGTGAAACGTTCAGTTTTGAGGGAATTCCGGTTTACAGAGGGTCCGGTTTTGACAGATTTCACTGTACTTGTATATATGCCAACAGGCCATATTTATTTTTTAGCAGGATGTATTTTTTTTTACCTGCAATTTACAAAAAATAATATATATATATACATATACAGCAGGCCATATTTTACTTCCTATTTCGAGCCATGTATGATCATGATGATTATAATAACAGCAATAATAAAACGAATAAATTTTTACCTGTATATGCATGAAGAACACAGCTGGGCTTCTAGACGTTTTATAAAATCCACTAGCCATGGGATCAGTGATTTAAAAAATATACTAGCCACGATTAAAAATTCACTAGCCCTATTTTACTTAATACAGTTTTACTAATATAGTAATTAATAATCAGATATTAATATTGTACCTGAAAAGATTAAAAACACCAAGATTTTGAGAGTGGGGATGGGGCAGCATATTCATATTTACAAAATGGACTTAATTTAAATGCAGCATTTGACAACTTTTTTTCACTAGCCATCTGGCATGGCAATAGTAGTTATTTACAAGCCCAACATTGAATATCACTAGCCATGGGAGTGGAGCTACCATAATCTAGAAGCCCTGATATACATGTATGTATAATTACCTGTATAAAAACATCACAAGAAATACATAAATATATCTATCTACATGTATATACATCAGGGCTAGAAATGAAAAAAACAATCTACATGCACCAGGTGCATGCTGAAAAAAAAGTTACATGCACCATTAAAATTCTGCATGCACCACAAATAAGGTAAATCCTGTTAACAATGAGGAAAATACTATTTTAATTACCTTGATTACAGTGTTGATTATCATTTTAAAGTATTAAGCAAGTTATCAACTTTTTTAACTCGATAAGATCTGATCAAGTGCCCATATCTGAGGTCGAAAATGTTCAAAGCAGTTACGGTACTTTGTATTGATCACAGATCTGGCGGAGTTCAATTTGTCAGTGACGACAACAACTGTGTTATACGCGTGGATACCCCAAAGTCGGTCTCGACCACCATCCCTAATACCGTTCATGGATATAACCGAGATATTGCCGGCAATTTTAGCAAATATATTTCACGGAAATGACCGAAAGGGCACCATTGTTGTAAGTAGGATTATGGGATACAAAATGGATGCGCCCATAAGATAAAAGTTATCGTTTTCATGTGGCAAACAGATTACGAAATGCATATGCAAAATTCAACAACTTGAGTCTGAATCTGGTAGACAACAGGATACTAGTATACGCAATACACAGTACTTGAAAAATATTAGCATGCACTGCGTGCACCCAGTTTTAAAAGTTACATGCACACGCAAAAATCAGCATGCACCGGTGCATGTACTAACACTGCATTTCAAGCCCTGTACATGTACATGTATTCTCTATTTAATATAGTAGTCTACATGTCAGAACGATGACCTCTTTTATCTCATTAGCCAGGGCTTTAGATTGCATCAAAGTCAAGGTGATTACCATTGTGTCCAAAATACGTATGCATGCCCAAATATTCTGACCTAAAAACCACTGAAAAGTTAACTTTCATTACATTCAAATAACTTGAAATGCATTTCTGAATATTAACAACTCTACAGCAGCTGTTAATGACTACTGAACTAAAATGACCTTCCTTCACTCAGAATTAAAAGACAAAAGTCCCCAAATTAGTGAGATCTGTAAAGCCCAGCTACAAAATGTAGGTTCCATGGCCTAGTTCCATCAACTAAATTATGGTCCCATTGCCTAATTTTCACCAAAAAGACCCTGTTTATCTCCATTCACTGTTATTGGCGAGCTGTTTGATTCAGTGCCTTCTACTTGTAGATCACAGCGTTTCATTTGCGAATTAGTGAACAGAAAACCATCCCTTAATTCCACAGAAATCACTTATTTTTATTGAACAGCAAAAACCTTGTCATTGCTTCAAGCCCTCAGGGCCCATTCCACAAAGCGATTTTAGCCCTGAGATCACCTTAAGTGCATAACTACCTTATGCACTAAGGTGATCTTAGTGCTAAGATCGCTTCGTGGAACGGGGCCTTGATCTACAGCAACCCATATCACAATTACAGCAACTGGCCTCGGTACCATATCGTTAAAGGGGCATTCTCTTATGTGACTTAATAGTCGCATCAATTAAATCGGAATGAATTTAGTCTTATATATGTTCCGATTATCATCGGACCGGCAAGTCACATAAGGAGAATGCCCTTAAGTTGGGAGTCCTGAATTTCCACTGAAAAACAAAGCTCATTAAATTGTTACCTGTAAATTTTCTCTGTTTTTTAATTTCCAGACAGCAAGAACACTGGTTAGCGTGCACATTATATAAAGTGACAATAAAGAGCAAAACGTGCATAATTAAAGACAAAAAATGTAAAGTATTTAAAAGAAAGAAAGGTCACAGTATTAGGGACACAGTGAAGAATATATAGTTATATACAAACAACACATGATCAGTTATTCAGTTAAAACATCTTTATTTATATGTCATTTCTGAGGATATAAGTGAATATTAATGCATATTGCTGAAAACAAAATACGTACAACTTTAAGTGTCTTCTCTTAATTACTTGATTCATACACATTCAAAATGTTTTAAAGATACAGTGAAAGTAACACTGAAATTGCACATGTGGTATACACTTAAGTACACCAATAATAAAAATTAGACAGTTTACACAAATAGAACTGCTGTATTGTAGAAGCCCTTTTCAGGGTTCGTACGCGCCTGGAAAACCCTTGAAAACCCTTGAAAACCCTTGAAAATAAACTAATGTATTCCAGTGCTTGAATACCCTTGAAAATCATCTTGCGGTCTGGAAAACCCTTGAAAATGATAATTTGATGTCAAATAAAATATAAACGCCTAAAACGGAGGCTTTATTTACTTTATTTAACATGTAATTAAATTATTTGTTTTATTTCCGCGGCACAATCAAATGCCAATCGTCCGGCCAATCGATGTTTACCGGCTCAGTTGACGTGTGAATGTTTGTTGTTGTTTTTTTATCTCGTGATGCGAGAATCACGCGGCCACGAGATCCAATCGACAGCTTTGCCATATTGGAAAAGAAAGTTTGTCACTTTTTGCCGCTGGGTATTTAGCAAGTTCAGGGAGCGTGTCAAGTTAATGAATCTATTGTAAACCCACAAAGATGGTTGGCACTTGCGTGTTGGCACTTGCGTGTTTAACGACCTGTGGAAACTCTGTAAGGTCCTGGAATTTTGGTAAAGTTGACCTGGAAAGTGCTTGAAAAACCCTTGAATTTTGACTTCCTTTAAGTGTATGAACCCTGCCTGTTGTATACCAATTAAATACACAGGTCAGACAAATTAAACTGTACACATGCACAGAACTACACATGCAGGTACATTTTTAAAGACAGCTTGCACACAAAGTACAGGGGTGAGATCAATTAGACAGATTGGGGTACTGTATTGTAGAAGCCCTGTTGTACACCAATTAAGATCGTACACAGAGTACACAGGTACATTTTTTAAAGACAGATTGCACACCGAATACATGCATGTTGGTGAGAAAATTAGACAAATTGAACACAGCATACACAGGTGAGAAAAATTAGACAAATTGTGCATTAAGTACACAAGTAAGAAAAAATTGACAGATTGTACACTAAGTACACACGTGAGAAAAATTTGACAAATTGTACACAGCGTACACAGGTGAAATTTTTTTAGACACAGTGTACACCGAATACATTCATATAAAAATTGTTTTGAAAGTTTGTACACTGAGTACAAAAGTAAGAAAAATTAAACAGATTGTACACCAAGTACACAGGTGAGAACAGTTAGACAGATTGTACACCAAGTACACAGGTAAGAACAATTAGACAGAATGTACACAAAGTACACAGGTGAGAACAATTAGACAGATTGTACACAGGTGAGAACAACTAGACAGATTGTACACCAAGTACACAGGTGAGAACAATTAGACAGAATGTACACAAAGTACACAGGTGAGAACAACTAGACAGATTGTACACAGGTGAGAACAACTAGACAGATTGTACACAGGTGAGAACAACTAGACAGATTGTACACCAAGTACACAGGTGAGAACAATTAGACAGATTGTACACAAAGTACACAGGTGAGAACAATTAGACAGATTGTACACAGGTGAGAACAACTAGACAGAATGTACACAAAGTACACAGGTGAGAACAGTTAGACAGATTGTACACCAAGTACACAGGTAAGAACAATTAGACAGAATGTACACCAAGTACACAGGTGAGAAAAATTAGACAGATTGTACACCAAGTACACAGGTAAGAACAAAATTAAAGTTTGTACACCAAGTACACATACATGTATGAGAAAAACTAGATAGACTGTACACCAAGTACACAGGTAAGAAAAACTAGATAGACTGTACACCAAGTACACAGGTGACAAAAATTAGACAGTTTGTACACCAAGTACACAGGTAAGAACACTCAGATTGTACACCAAGTACATAGGTAAGAAAACTTAGACAGATTGTACACCATGTATACAAGTAAGAAAACTTAGACAAGAGTGTACACTAAGTACACAGGTGAGAAAAATTAGACAGATTGTACACTTGAGTACATAAATGATTTTTTTTTAAACAAACTGCACCCCATGCAAGTAAGAACAACGTACTAGACAGAGTGTACACCAAGTACACAGGTAAGAAAAATTAGACAGATTGTACATCAAATACACAGGTAAAAAAAATTAGACACATTGTACACAGGTAAGAAAAATTAGACAGCGTGTACACCAAGTACACGTCAAGTAAGAAGTTTCTTGAATTGTACACAAAGAGTACATGAGTAAGAAAAATTAGACAGATTGTATACACATGCAGTGGTGACATAAATTAAAACCACATCATCGTCCATGCATAAAAGTGGAACTCAAAGGAAATGAAAGACACACTGAGATCACTGTTAGTGTGCTATATGTGCTGTAGTTACCGGGACAAGAGTTGGTGTTACACAAAACACGCTGAGTGTTGGTGTCCGACCCAATACAGAACCGTCCATTGTTCTGGGGGCGTGGACTGTCACAGGCACGTTTCCGGGTGATGCTCCTAACACCTCCACCGCAGCTTACTGGACAACCATCAATGACGGCATCACCCCATGCTCCCCACTGGCCGTTAACTGGATAGATTTTTTTTTATTAAATTCATTACATGTACCGGCCAGTATGTCTCAATAATAATTATACACGTACACGTGTGTGTACATCCAATTCTCGACAAAGCAAAACAACTATTAGTCGCGGATCCAGGATTTTGTAATAGAGGGGGCATAAAACTTGCTGTAGTTTTTGAAAATAGAATTTAAAGGTCCTTGACAGGTGGACGGGATAACTTTTTTTTTGTATTCTGTAATATATATTGTTTCACCAAAAAAATGGGGGGGGGGGGGGGGGGGGCCCCTTGGGTCCTCGCCTGAATCCGCGCCTGCCTATATATAGTCCATCCCATCATCCTACATAAAATAATTTTGTGAATAATTTTAGTTTGGTTTGATGTAAAAAAAAAAGTAAGTGTTTTGGAAATACATGTAACAAACAAAAAATAAATAAATAAATATTTTGTGTGCAATTTAGAAAACAATTGGCTCAGAAATACATGTAAATAACTTGCAATAAATTCCATAGTATGAAAAAAGGCGTTCCCTGTGGGCCAGACTATAAGATTAACGACAGTCACTCTTTAAGTTTACATGTACATGTAGGTTTTAAAAGATGAAAGAAATAAAACGTACCATGTGTATCAGTTAAAAAAAAAAAAATGACCCTAAGACATGTTATATTGATTGTGTATGAAACCAAAACAAGGGTATGAAAATTTATAAACATGACAGTTTTTGGCTTAATAAATTTAGATATGAGCTTTTATTTTTTTTAAGTCCAAAGTTACAGGAATCTAATGGGTTCATGGGATTTTCATTTGTAGCAATATTAATAGAAGAGAATCAGATCCACATTGAAAATTGGATTATTATTATTTTTATAGACAGCAGCTTTATTTAATTCAGGGCTCAAAATGTGCATTAGAGTTTCTGAAGCCGACAGGTACCATCCAGAAAAATTAGTCTGGTGGGTAATGGGCTCACACCAGTGTCAATGGAAAGAAGGACAAAATACCATTTGATTTAGTCTGGTGGGTAATGGGCTCACACCAGTGTCAATGGAAAGAAGGACAAAATACCATTTGATTTAGTCTGGTGGGTAATGGATTCACACCAGTGTCAATGGAAAGAAGGACAAAATACCATTTGATTTAGTCTGGTGGGTAATGGGCTCACACCAGTGTCAATGGAAAGAAGGACAAAATACCATTTGATTTAGTCTGGTGGGTAATGGGCTCACACCAGTGTCAATGGAAAGAAGGACAAAATACCATTTGATTTAGTCTGGTGGGTAATGGATTCACACCAGTGTCAATGGAAAGAAGGACAAAATACCATTTGATTTAGTCTGGTGGGTAATGGGCTCACACCAGTGTCAATGGAAAGAAGGACAAAATACCATTTGATTTAGTCTGGTGGGTAATGGATTCACACCAGTGTCAATGGAAAGAAGGACAAAATACCATTTGATTTAGTCTGGTGGGTAATGGATTCACACCAGTGTCAATGGAAAGAAGGACAAAATGCCATGAGATTTAGTCTGGTGGGCTCACACCAGTGTCAATGGAAAGAAGGACAAAATACCATTTGATTTAGTCTGGTGGGTAATGGATTCACACCAGTGTCAATGGAAAGAAGGACAAAATGCCATGAGATTTAGTCTGGTGGGTAATGGATTCACACCAGTGTCAATGGAAAGAAGGACAAAATGCCATGAGATTTAGTCTGGTGGGTAATAGATTCACACCAGTGTCAATGGAAAGAAGGACAAAATGCCATGAGATTTAGTCTGGTGGGTAATGGGCTCACACCAGTGTCAATGGAAAGAAGGACAAAATGCCATGAGATTTAGTCTGGTGGGTAATGGGCTCACACCAGTGTCAATGGAAAGAAGGACAAAATGCCATGAGATTTAGTCTGGTGGGTAATGGGCTCACACCAGTGTCAATGGAAAGAAGGACAAAATGCCATGAGATTTAGTCTGGTGGGTAATGGGCTCACACCAGTGTCAATGGAAAGAAGGACAAAATGCCATGAGATTTAGTCTGGTGGGTAATGGGCTCACACCAGTGTCAATGGAAAGAAGGACAAAATGCCATGAGATTTAGTCTGGTGGGTAATGGGCTCACACCAGTGTCAATGGAAAGAAGGACAAAATGCCATGAGATTTAGTCTGGTGGGTAATGGGCTCACACCAGTGTCAATGGAAAGAAGGACAAAATGCCATGAGATTTAGTCTGGTGGGTAATGGGCTCACACCAGTGTCAATGGAAAGAAGGACAAAATGCCATGAGATTTAGTCTGGTGGGTAATGGGCTCACACCAGTGTCAATGGAAAGAAGGACAAAATGCCATGAGATTTAGTCTGGTGGGTAATGGGCTCACACCAGTGTCAATGGAAAGAAGGACAAAATGCCATGAGATTTAGTCTGGTGGGTAATGGGCTCACACCAGTGTCAATGGAAAGAAGGACAAAATACCATTTGATTTAGTCTGGTGGGTAATGGGCTCACACCAGTGTCAATGGAAAGAAGGACAAAATACCATTTGATTTAGTCTGGTGGGTAATGGATTCACACCAGTGTCAATGGAAAGAAGGACAAAATACCATTTGATTTAGTCTGGTGGGTAATGGATTCACACCAGTGTCAATGGAAAGAAGGACAAAATGCCATGAGATTTAGTCTGGTGGGTAATAGATTCACACCAGTGTCAATGGAAAGAAGGACAAAATGCCATGAGATTTAGTCTGGTGGGCAATGGGCTCACACCAGTGTCAATGGAAAGAAGGACAAAATGCCATGAGATTTAGTCTGGTGGGTAATGGGCTCACACCAGTGTCAATGGAAAGAAGGACAAAATGCCATGAGATTTAGTCTGGTGGGTAATGGGCTCACACCAGTGTCAATGGAAAGAAGGACAAAATGCCATGAGATTTAGTCTGGTGGGTAATGGGCTCACACCAGTGTCAATGGAAAGAAGGACAAAATGCCATGAGATTTAGTCTGGTGGGTAATGGGCTCACACCAGTGTCAATGGAAAGAAGGACAAAATGCCATGAGATTTAGTCTGGTGGGTAATGGGCTCACACCAGTGTCAATGGAAAGAAGGACAAAATGCCATGAGATTTAGTCTGGTGGGTAATGGGCTCACACCAGTGTCAATGGAAAGAAGGACAAAATGCCATGAGATTTAGTCTGGTGGGTAATGGGCTCACACCAGTGTCAATGGAAAGAAGGACAAAATGCCATGAGATTTAGTCTGGTGGGTAATGGGCTCACACCAGTGTCAATGGAAAGAAGGACAAAATGCCATGAGATTTAGTCTGGTGGGTAATGGGCTCACAACAGTGTCAATGGAAAGAAGGACAAAATGCCATGAGATTTAGTCTGGTGGGTAATGGGCTCACACCAGTGTCAATGGAAAGAAGGACAAAATGCCAAGAGATTTAGTCTGGTGGGTAATGGGCTCACACCAGTGTCAATGGAAAGAAGGACAAAATGCCATGAGATTTAGTCTGGTGGGTAATGGGCTCACACCAGTGTCAATGGAAAGAAGGACAAAATGCCATGAGATTTAGTCTGGTGGGCAATGGATTCACACCAGTGTCAATGGAAAGAAGGACAAAATGCCATGAGATTTAGTCTGGTGGGCAATAGATTCACACCAGTGTCAATGGAAAGAAGGACAAAATACTATGAGATTTAGTCTGGTGGGCAATAGATTCACACCAGTGTCAATGGAAAGAAGGACAAAATGCCATGAGATTTAGTCTGGTGGGCAATAGATTCACACCAGTGTCAATGGAAAGAAGGACAAAATACCATGAGATTTAGTCTGGTGGGCAATAGATTCACACCAGTGTCAATGGAAAGAAGGACAAAATGCCATGAGATTTAGTCTGGTGGGCAATAGATTCACACCAGTGTCAATGGAAAGAAGGACAAAATGCCATGAGATTTAGTCTGGTGGGCAATAGATTCACACCAGTGTCAATGGAAAGAAGGACAAAATGCCATTTGATTTAGTCTGGTGGGTAATGGGCTCACACCAGTGTCAATGGAAAGGACAAAATACCATGAGATTTAGTCTGGTGGGCAATGGATTCACACCAGTGTCAATGGAAGGAAGGACAAAATACCATTTGATTTAGTCTGGTGGGCAACAGATTCACACCATGCAGTGTCAATGGAAAGAAGGACAAAATGCCATGAGATGTAGTTTGGTGGGCAATCGACACCACTAGAGCACATTGATTTATTGGATGTCAAACGTTGGTAATTTTGACATAGTTTTAGTTATGAAACCCGCTACATTTTCACATTAGTAGCAAGGGATCTTTTATATATGCACCATCACACAAACAGGATAGCACATACCACAGCTTTTGATATACCAGTCGTGGTGCACTGGTTGAAAAAGAGAAATAGCCAAATGGGCCCACCGACGGGAATCAAACCCAAACTGACTGCAGATCGAGCGAGCGCTTTACCACTGGCCTACGTCCCGCACGCAAAATTGTAAAGAGCTGCTTTACACCCTGAACATGGAATTAAATTACAATGAATGAAAGAAATGTGACATGTACAAAAGTGTTAGTTTGCCACACTGCATGTAGTTACCAGGACAAGGGTTGGTGTTACAGGAAACACGCTGAGTTGTGGTATCCGACCCTAAACAGAACTGTCCATTGTTCTGAGGGGGTGGGCTGTCGCAGGCACGCTTCCGGGTCATGCTTCTGAACCCTCCACCGCAATTTACTGGACAAGCTCCGACGACGCCAACACCCCAAGCTCCCCACTGGCCATTAACTGAATAGATTTCATTAAACTTATTACATAACTAGAATACATCCACTTTAAGACAGAACAGGATTTCATTAAACTCATCACATAATTATAATAATACATCCATTTTAAGACGGAATAGATTTCATTAAACTCATCACATAATTATAATAATAAATCCATTTAAAGACAGAATAGATTTCATTAAACTCATCACATAATTATAATAATAAATCCATTTAAAGACAGAATAGATTTCATTAAACTTATTACATAATTATAATAATGCATCCATTTTAAGACGGAATAGATTTCATTAAACTCGTCCCATAATTATAATAATACATTCATTTTAAGACGGAATTATACTCATCACATAATTATAATAATACATCCATGTTAAGACAGAAAAGAACCCAATTATAATACATACATACATTTTAAGACAGAATAAAAAACAGAGGACATGATATCTAGTCACAGTGCAAATGGATGCACATCACAATCACATTTTAGTCATTCATATCAATATTTGTGATGCTTATTTTAAGAGCCATTTAACGTTTCCAGAAATTGAGACGGATAATGTAAAAATACTTGGGTGAACAGTTGCTATATTAATTCACTGCATATCACTGTGATGTAGAACAAAGAACAGTTAGAATAGAGTATCCACTGTGCCAACTTGTAATTATGTAGTTAGCATTTGCATAAATATTTATATTACACAAACAATTACAGATAACCAATTTCATTTTGACTATATATATACCCCATTGCTGCCATCTAAGTGAAGTCCTACACAGAGTATATTTAAAGCACCTCCCCCCCCAAAAAAAAAACCCAAAAAAATCCCCCACCCCAAAACTGGGTTTAAGCATAAAATAGGTTTGCACTGCAGGCCTCTGTGAACAAAAAATTTGCATAAACCATTTATGGGTTATACAAAAACAAATTCAGGTAATCCATTTTGTTTTTATGTAACTCGTGACGACCATGTAAAATGATGTCATAAATTCAATACGCGAACGAAAAATGGGTGACACAAAACTATACTGATGCGAGCGACGCACGAACAAAACTATCGCTGTTGCATCTGCACAGGTCTATAGGTCTCTACAGATCTCTGTATGTCTATAGGTCTCTATGTCTCTATAGGTATCTAGGTCTCTATAGGTCTATAGGTCTCTATAGATCTCTGTATGTCTATAGATCTGTATGTCTCTATAGGTATCTAGGTCTCTACAGGTCTATACATGTGTAGGTCTCTATAGGTCTTACAACTTTCAGAGGCCATGCAGGAAAAGAGAATTCACTGGAACAGTTGAAATCTGCACACATACACAATCAAAACAGACAGGGTGCCAGACAGACACGCAGTGAGAGGAGAACTTACCTGCACATGGGAAATCAGAACATTTTTCTGTTGCGCTGTCTGTATTTGATCCCACGCAATCTCGTCCACCAAATCTCGGCGGAGGATTATCACAGAAACGTTGTCGTGTCCATCTCCGCTGACCTCCACCACAGGTCACTGAACAATCTCCGTAAACCCGAGCACCCCACGGAGTCCACAGACCATGAACTGAGGGAAAATTCATCTTTATATTATAGTAGTGATTGTAACAACGACAACATTAACGCTGCATGCAAGCAGCTATGAACGTAATCCCAGCAGCCAAAGTAGGTGGATGGACCAATGCTATGTATTTCCGTTGCCCGTTTCGCAGATTGTTATGCAACGAGATCAGGTCTCAACAGATGAAGACAAATTGCAATGACAACTGATTTGCTGGATTCCTCAATTGGTTTTATCGGGCCTACTTCCAGTAACTTTAATTATATCTGCATCAGACGGACAATAAATGGCAATAAAAACTGAATTGCTGAATTCCTCGATTGGTTTTAAACGGGTCTATACTTCGAGTAACTTTAATCATACGGACAGCAGACAGACAACAAATGGCAATAAGAACTGAATTGCTGAACTCCTCAATTGGCTTTATACCTACTTTCAGTAACTTTAATAATAACTGCATCAGACAGATATCAGAAATGAATTGCTGAATTCCGCAATTGGCTTTACTGACCTCCAGTAACTTTAATACTAACTGCATCAGACAGATATCAGAACTGAATTGCTGAATTCCTCAATTGGCTTTATACCTACTTCCAGTAACTTTAATAATATCTGCATCAGACAGATATCAGAAATGAATTGCTGAATTTCGCAATTGGCTTTACAGACCTCCAGTAACTTTAATACTAACTGCATCAGACAGATATCAGAAATGAATTGTTGAATTCCTCAATTGGCTTTACCGACCTCCAGTAACTTTAATACTAACTGCATCAGACAGATATCAGAAATGAATTGCTGAATTCCGCAATTGGCTTTACCGACCTCCAGTAACTTTAATACTAACTGCATCAGACAGATATCAGAAATGAATTGCTGAATTCCTCAATTGGCTTTACCGACCTCCAGTAACTTTAATAATAACTGCATCAGACAGATATTAGAACTGAATTGCTGAAAGACATCCAGCGAGGTTTATATCAGATATATATTAAATTGCAAAGAGAACTGGATTGCTGAATTTCCTAAATAGTGGTACCTACATGTGTATGATCAGTGACTTTAGTCAATGAGACCACAGATTGACATCAGACTGAAATAAGAACTGAATTAATTGCCGAATCCCCACTTACTAGTCCATGCAATGTCAATATGTACCTACATGTACAATGTATGTCCACTGACTTAAATCATTGCTCGAATTCATCAGACAGATATTAAACTGCAATAAGAACTACATGTAACTGCTAGTATATGTAGCTGGATGTCCTGTAACTTTAATGAAAATAGCTACATCACATAGAATTACAATGACAATTTATTGCTGAATTCCTCCATTGTTAGTACATGCAGTTATGTACATAACAAGTACAATTAGACAGATTGTATGCCAAGTACACAGTTAAGAAGAAATAGACTTGTTGTATATATAGAAAAGAAGAAATGTTTTATTAAATGCTGCACTCAACACAGACAATTACGGTTATGTGGTATCAGACAATTTGTTAAGGACCATACAGATAATGAGAGAGAAAACCAACTGCCACCATGCCATGGGCAAATTTTTTCAATTAGCAGCAAGTGATCTTTTATATACACCATCCCACAGACAGGACAGTACACACCACAGCCTTAGCTACTCCAATTGTGAAGTACTGACTGGAATGAGAAATAGCCCAATGGGCCCACCGACAGAGGTTGAACCTAACTGATCACACATCACGTACACAGGTACATGTAGGAAAAATTAGTCAGGCTGTACAAGTACACAGGTGAGAAAACTTAGACAGATTGTACACCAAGTACACAGGTAAGAAAAATTGTACTAGTACACAGGTAAGAAAAACTGTACTAGTACACAGGTAAGAAAATTGTACTAGTACACAGGTAAGAAAAACTGTACTAGTACACAGGTAAGAAAATTGTACTAGTACACAGGTAAGAAAATTGTACTAGTACACAGGTAAGAAAATTGTACTAGTACACAGGTAAGAAAATTGTACTAGTACACAGGTAAGAAAAACTGTACTAGTACACAGGTAAGAAAATTGTACTAGTACACAGGTAAGAAAATTGTACTAGTACACAGGTATGACAAACTGTACTATAGTCCACAGGTAAGAAACATTGTACTAGCTAGTACAAAGGTAAGAGAAAAATTGTACTAGTTAGTACACATGCAGGTAAGAAAAACTGTACTACACAGGTAAGAAGCATTGTACTAGCTAGTACACATGCAGGTAAGAGAAAAATTGTACTAGTACACAGGTAAGAAAAATTGTACTAGTACACAGGTAAGAAAAATTGTACTAGTACACAGGTAAGAAAAAATCACAGGCTGTATGAGCACACAGGTAAAACATAATCAGCTACTAGGTTTTACATATGCACAGGTAAGAAAAATGAGTACTATGTTACCAGAGACTGGTGAACATTTACAACATTTCAACCCATGCATATAGGCATGCATGGAAATCAGAAGAAAAGAATGAAATACTGGATCATTGCAGTTTGCTATATGCTATAGTTACCAGGACAAGAGTTGGTGTTACAGGAAACACGCTGAGTGGTGGTGTCCGACCCAACACAGAACCGTCCATTGTTCTGGGGGCGTGGACTGTCACAGGCACGTTTCCGGGTGATGCTCCTAACACCTCCACCGCAGCTTACTGGACAATCTTCAATGACGGCATCACCCCACGCTCCCCACTGGCCGTTAACTGGATAGATTTTATTAAACTCATCACATAACTAAAATACATCCATTTTAAGACAGGATAGATTTCAGTAAACTTATCACATGACTATAATACATCCATTTTAAGACAGGATAGATTTCAGTAAACTTATCACATAACTATAATACATCCATTTTAAGACAGGATAGATTTCATTAAACTTATCACATAACTATAATACATCCATTTTAAGACAGGATAGATTTCAGTAAACTTATCACATAACTATAACACATCCATTTTAAGACAGGATAGATTTCATTAAACTTATCACATAACTATAACACATCCATTTTAAGACAGGATAGATTTCATTAAACTTATCACATAACTATAATACATCCATTTTAAGACAGGATAGATTTCATTAAACTTATCACATAACTACATCCATTTTAAGACAGGATAGATTTCATTAAACTTATCACATAACTATAATACATCCATTTTAAGACAGGATAGATTTCAGTAAACTTATCACATAACTATAATACATCCATTTTAAGACAGGATAGATTTCATTAAACTTATCACATACACATGTAACTATAATACATCCATTTTAAGACAGAATAGATTTCATTAAACTAATCACATAATTATAATACATCCATTTTAAGACAGGATAGATTTCAGTAAACTTATCACATAACTATAATACATCCATTTTAAGACAGGATAGATTTCATTAAACTTATCACATACACATGTAACTATAATACATCCATTTTAAGACAGAATAGATTTCATTAAACTCATCACATAATTATAATACATCCATTTTAAGACAGGATAGATTCAGTAAACTTATCACATAACTATAATACATCCATTTTAAGACAGGATAGATTTCATTAAACTTATCACATAACTATAATACATCCATTTTAAGACAGGATAGATTTCATTAAACTTATGACATACACATGTAACTATAATACATCCATTTTAAGACAGAATAGATTTCATTAAACTCATCACATAATTATAATACATCCAAATACAGAACCTGTCTTAAGCGGTCACACAAGGGAGTATCAAAAGTGGCCACTTAAAACAGGTCGTCGCCGATTACAGGTTGCGACATATAGACTTTAAAACATATGTTGTCGTTTCTTGTTTTAGCGTCTGCACTGCTAATTAATGGATGTGTGCTTCACAGTTTACTATAAATAAAACTTTTGACATGTCGCCTCATTTAGGAAAAACTGCAACTGGAATGTTAAATTAACTGTCCTCAACAAGTTTGTTTTCTCTTTCCATTTAATTATTTAATTTCTACTTCATGCGATGTATTGTCATAGTAAGTGAATCTACAAATGTCAAGCGTAGCCTGCCCAGAGGCAATTAGATGCGTTCCATAGTCATATTTTCTTAACTGATACACAGTAGAAATGTCGGGACTGAATGGGTGCTAATATTCCTGAAGGTGTGAAGATCGGTTATTTGCTGCACCTTGTCGCTGTTGTTAAATATCACTTTTATATAATAGTAAACATTTACTGTGGCCGCTTAATACAGGTATTTTGGCGATTTGGGATCTGATATGGGTGGCCGCTGGCTGCGTTAAGACAGGTGACCGCTTATTACAGGTGCATTTATGTTATAAATCGTTTGGGAGGGAAAAAAGTGACCGCTTAAGGCAGGTGACCACTGAATACAGGTGGCCACTAGGACAGGTTTGACTGTACATCCATTTCAAGACAGAATAAAAAACATACAGAACACGAAGCTTTCAGCACTATAGGCTTCCATATGTTATTACTACAATTAAATCTTCTGTTTGGCTTAGACACATGCAGTGCAAATGGATGCACACAATTACACCTTAGTCATTCAAGTCAAATATCGGTAATGGCTATTTTAACCTTCTGACTACTGCAGGCGAGATATCTCGCCCGACGTCACGTCAGTCGATATACTGTACACTGTATACAGTGCATTCCCCAATTCATATTTCCCGCCGTTTTGCACACGACACTCACCGGAAACGGAAATATAATTAAAGAAAAAAGATTTTTTTTCAAAATGGTGGTTTTTGTTTTGATTTTTTTCAATTGAAAATACCTTTGAAATTTTGAGTTCAAAAAGTGGTTTTCGGCAAGTATTTTCGCTTGACAACAATGGCGGCACGTCGCGGTAATTTTCAGGGATCGATAGCTGATTGTAACAGCTAATTTGATAATAAATTTGATCGTTTTACCAACCACGAAAATTACCAAATATTGCAATATGAATCGTAGTTCGGGTTTAAAAAAAAATTCTGGTCAGAAAACCACTGTTATCGGGAATAATGGACATAAATACTGGACAGCTGGCCACAAATGCCCGTAAGTAAACGCAACTTTTTCGATTTTTTGCCTAATTTTAATCACCATTAGCCGATCTAAAATAATAAAAATTACAAAAAAAGACACGAAAATAATACTTACCGATACATATATGAACTTTATTTCATTTATTTATGAAACATTTAAGTGAATATATGTGAGTAAAAATTATAAACTTGTACCCACTCAACGTGGTTTTTGTTAAAAATTAATCCAGTAGTCTAAAGGTTAAGAGCCATTTAATGTTTCGGGAAATCAACTGAGGCATACGATGTAAATAAGGAAATGCGATACACTTGTAAGAAAGAACACAGTTTCTGTGAATTCACTGCATTATCACTGTGATGAAGAAACAAAGACTAGAGTATAGAGTACAACCTTCACAAAGGCAAGTTGTAAATATTATGTCGATTCCACTGAAACATGTCTCTGAGAGCTGAAAATGTGCATTATAATTAGGTTACGTCAGACAATGACATGCAACCAATTTCATTTTGAATAACCCTTATGGTCATCTAAGTGATGTACGTCCTCTATTTAATGCACAAACAACAAATTATTTCAGCAAAAACATGGGTTTGTATAAGGACTGGGTCAGCTTAACTACAAATGTATTGGTCTTGTAATTTTCAGAGTCCTGTGAAAGAAGATTCACTGGAACCAGTTGAAATATGCACACACACACACACACACACACACACACACATCAAAACAAAGTGGAAGGGAGGAAATGTTTTATTTAACAACGCATTCAACACATTTTATTGACAGTTATATGGTGTCGGACATATGGTTAAAGACCACACAGATATTGATAGAGGAAACCCGCTGTCGCCACTTCATAGGCTACTCTTTTTTGATTAGCAGCAAGGGATCTTTTATATGCACCATCCCACAGACAGGATAGTACATACCACAGCCTTTGTTACACCAGCTGTGGAGCACACTGGCTCAAAACAGAGAGTGTGCCAGACAGAGAGAGAGAGGAGGAGAACTTGCCTGCACATGGGAAATCAGAACATTTTTCTGTTGCGCTGTCAGTATTTGATCCCACACAATTTCGTCCACCAAATCTTGGCGGAGGATTATCACAGAAACGTTGTCGTGTCCATCTCCGCTGACCTCCACCACAGGTCACTGAACAATCTCCGTAAACTCGAGCACCCCACGGAGTCCACAGACCATGAACTGAGGGAAAATTCATCTTTATATTATAGTAGTGACTGTAACAACGACAACATTAACGCTGCATGCAAGCAGCTATGAACGTAATCCCAGCAGCCAATGTAGGTGGATGGACCAATGCTATGTATTTCCGTTGCCCATTTCACAGATTGTTATGCAATTAGATCAGGTCTCAACAGATGAAGACAAATTGCTATGGCAACTGATTTGCTGGATTCCTTTGTGGGTATTTCCAGTGACTTTAATCATGGCTGCATCAGATAAACTTCAAATTACAACCGGCCTCGGTGGCGCAGTGGTTAAGCCATCGGACTACAGGCTGGTAGGTACAGGGTTCGCAGCCCAGTATCGGCTCCAACCCAGAGCGAGTTCTTAAGGGCTCAATGGGTAGGTGTAAGGCCACTACACCCTCTTCTCTCTCACTAACCACTAACAAACTAACAACTAACCCACTGTCCTGGACAGGCAGCCCAGATAGCTGAGGTGTGTGCCCAGGACAGCGTGCTTGAACCTTAATTGGATATAAGCACGAAAATAAGTTGAAATCAATCAATCAATCAAATTGCAATGAAAATGGAAATGCTGAATTCCCTGATTGCTAGTACTGATGTCCAGTAACATTAATCATAGCTACACCACAAAGACACGAAATTACAATGACAAGTGAATTGCTGAATTCCTTGATTATAATAGTATATGCATTTATGTTCAGCGACTGCAATCATAGTTTATATCCCACCACTGCCACCACACCAGTGTAATTTAGTCTATCCATCAGCATGGGTTCGTACCCCACCACACCAGTGTGGTTTAGTCTATCCATTAGCATGGGTTTGTATCCCGCCACACCAGTGTGGTTTAGTCTATCCATCAGCATGGGTTCGTATCCCACCACACCAGTGTGGTATGTCTATCCATTAGCATGGGTTCGTATCCCACCACACCAGTGTGGTATGTCTATCCATCAGAATGGTTCGTATCCCACCACACCAGTGTGGTTCAGTCTATCCATCAGCATGGTTCATATCCCACCACACCAGTGTGGTTCAGTCTATCCATTAGCATGGGTTCGTATCCCACCACACCAGTGTGGTATGTCTATCCATTAGCATGGGTTCGTATCCCACCACACCAGTGTGGTATGTCTATCCATTAGCATGGGTTCGTATCCCACCACACCAGTGTGGTATGTCTATCCATCAGAATGGTTCGTATCCCACCACACCAGTGTGGTTCAGTCTATCCATCAGAATGGTTTGTATCCTGCCACACCAGTGTGGTTCAGTCTATCCATCAGCATGGTTCGTATCCCGCCACACCAGTGTGGTTTAGTCTATCCATCAGCATGGGTTTATATTTCACCACACCAGTGTGGTTTAGTCTATCCATCAGCATGGTTCGTATCCCACCACACCAGTGTGGTTTAGTCTATCCATCAGCATGGTTCGTATCCTACCACACCAGTGTGGTTTAGTCTATCCATTAGCATGGGTTTATATTTCACCACACCAGTGTTGTTTAGTCTATCCATCAGCATGGTTCATATCCCACCACACCAGTGTGGTTTAGTCTATCCATCAGCATGGTTCGTATCCCACCACACCAGTGTGGTTTAGTCTATCCATCAGCATGGTTCGTATCCCACCACACCAGTGTGGTTTAGTCTATCCATCAGCATGGTTCGTATCCCACCACACCAGTGTGGCTTAGTCTATCCATCAGCATGGTTCGTATCCCACCACACCAGTGTTGTTTAGTCTATCCATCAGCATGGTTCGTATCCCACCACACCAGTGTGGTTTAGTCTATCCATCAGCATGGTTCGTATCCCACCACACCAGTGTGGTTTAGTCTATCCATCAGCATGGTTCGTATCCCACCACACCAGTGTGGTTTAGTCTATCCATCAGCATGGTTCGTATCCCACCACACCAGTGTGGTTTAGTCTATCCATCAGCATGGTTCGTATCCCACCACACCAGTGTGGTTTAGTCTATCCATCAGCATGGTTCGTATCCCACCACACCAGTGTGGTTTAGTCTATCCATCAGCATGGTTCGTATCCCACCACACCAGTGTGGTTTAGTCTATCCATCAGCATGGTTCGTATCCCACCACACCAGTGTGGTTTAGTCTATCCATCAGCATGGTTCGTATCCCACCACACCAGTGTGGTTTAGTCTATCCATCAGCATGGGTTTATATTTCATCACACCAGTGTGGTTTAGTCTATCCATCAGCATGGTTCGTATCTCACCACACCAGTGTGGCTTAGTCTATCCATCAGCATGGTTCATATCCCACCACACCAGTGTGGTTTAGTCTATCCATCTGCATGGGTTCGTATCCCACCACTGTCACCACACCAGTGTGGGTTAATCTATCCATTAGCATGGGTTTATATTTCACCACACCAGTGTTGTTTAGTCTATCCATTAGCATGTCTTTGTCCCACAACACCAGTGTGGTTTAGTTTATCCTTTAGTATAGGTTCATATCCCACCATTGTCACCAGACCAGTGTGGTTTAGTCTATCCATTAGCATGGGTTCGTATCCCACCGCTGCCACCACACCAGTGTGGTTTAGTCTATCCATTAGCATGGGTTCGTATCCCACCGCTGCCACCACACCAGTGTGGTTTAGTCTATCCATTAGCATGGGTTCATATTCCACCGCTGTCATCACACCAGTGTGATTTAATTCATAACAATACAATAATAACAATCATAACAATACAATTTAGCTAGTTGGCAATTCTACAAGCTTGCATGTTGTAAGTGAGTCTTCATTTGTGCAATCTTGTGCTAGGTTTCTGCATGGGTATCGTCAACTATGCAAGCCTCTACATGTAGAAGCTTGCCGCAAATTAATATGTCTTCATTTGTGCAAGCTATAGTTACAACCTATAATTTAAGAAGCTCGTACTTTTAGTTTCGGTTGAGCAACAGCCGACATCTATAAGAGCAGGTCCCCGTTCCACAAAGCGATCTTAGTTCTGAGATCACCTTAAATGCATAGCTACCTCATGCACTAAGGTGATCTTAGTGCTAAGATCACTTCATGGAACAGGCCCCAGGTGTTAAATTGTTGTTCATTGCTCATTACAAAACACTCGAAACCCGATATATTTTAGCACAGTTTTTCTTGTACCGACCATTAGACGTGGGCTATACGGGCAGATCTGAATTTTTGTACACTATTTACAAGCATGGCTTTAAAAGATGCACCAACAGAATAGAATAGAAAAGATGTTTAACGACACAAAAAATACATCGGCTATTGGGTGCCAAACTGTGGTAAATGCAAAACATAAGTGATGATCAACATCAATGTAAAAATTTAAATTGCACCAAAGTCAAAACAATAAACATTGTGCCCAAAATACACATATGCTAAAACTGTCATGCCCAAACTAAGTACAAACATGATGATGTCATAATATTTCACCTCAAATCTTAGTGATGATATGTTAAGCTTTAATCAATTCTATTAAAATAACTTGAAATGTATTTTGAGGAAATCCACGACTCTTTAGCAGCTGTTAATTACAATAACTGTGTTCAATTTTTTTATTTTTTTTTAATATATTTATTTTCCCCAGTCCATTCTGTCAAAGTTGGGGAGCCTTTAATTCATGGCCTTACATCAAAGTGATATAATTTATATACAAGTACATATATCTAATTGGTGGTATAATAATGTAATATAGTCATATATAACTATTTAATACATAGAAGCATTTGTAATGTTGTTTCTGTATAAATTAAAGATTGGCCAAAAAACTAAACAAATTGCTATGACTCATAGAATGGAAAGGACTGGGAAATATAGAAGAAGAAAGAAAATATAATGGTTAAAACACATAATAATAAACTGATAAATAAATGAATGAATGAATGAATGAATGAATGAATGAATGAATGAATGAATGAATGAATGATCGAATGAAATAAAATAAAATAAAATAAATAAATAAACAAAACAAATAAATAAGCAAATAAAATAAATAAATAAATAAATAAACACTAAAATTACCTCACTGCATGCACTCAGAACCGACAAAAAAACAAAAACCTGTCATTGGTGAGATTTAAAACCATAACAACAAGATGGTACTTAATGGTTACCTGGACAGGGGTCTTTTGTACAGACGTCGGTTCCAGATAAGGTGTTTGTCCCTGGACAATCCTGTCCATTATTTGCTGGTCTAGGACTATCACAATTTCTTGTTCGGGTCCACGAGAGAGTTCCACTGCCGCACAACACTGAACAAGGCCCATCTCGTCTGGCGCTCCAGTCTCCCCACTGGCCATTAACTGATAAAGAATAAATAAAAAAAGTATTAAAATAAATATTATCATTAAAGATGCGTTCTCAAAGTGTTTGTGATAATTAATTAATTTCAACTTATTTTCGTGCTTATATCCAATTGAGGTTCAAGCACGCTGTCCTAGGCACACAGGCACACTGTCCAGGACAGTGGGTTAGTTGTTAATTGTTAGTGGTTAGAGAGAAGAGGGTGTAGTGGCCTTACACCTACTCACTGAGTCATTAAAACTTGCTCTGGATGAGAGCTGGTACCAGGCTGCGAACCCTGTACCTACCAGCCTTATGTCCGATGGCTTAACCACGACACCACCAAGGCCGGTATTTGTGATAAGGTTCAAGTTTGTTTTGCTTAACAACACTACTATAGAACACCCTCATTAATTAATCATTAGCTATTTGAGGCCAAACAAAAGAAAGGAAATGTTTTATTTAATGTCAGATATATGGTTAACAAAAGAAAGAAATGTTTTATTTAATGTCAGATATATGGTTAACAAAAGAAAGAAATGTTTTATTTAATGTCAGATATATGGTTAACAAAAGAAAGAAATGTTTTATTTAATGTCAGATATATGGTTAACAAAAGAAAGAAATGTTTTATTTAATGTCAGATATATGGTTAACAAAAGAAAGGAAATGTTTTATTTAATGTCAGATATATGGTTAACAAAAGAAAGGAAATGTTTTATTTAATGTCAGATATATGGTTAACAAATGAAAGAAATGTTTTATTTAATGTCAGATATATGGTTTTCCATTAGCAGCAAGGGATCTATTATATGCACCATCCCACAGACAGGGTAGTATATACCTCGGCCTTTGATATACCAGTTGTGGTGCACTGGCTGGAACGAGAAATAGCCCAATGGGCCCACCGACAGGGATCGATCCCACACCGACTGCGCATCGAGCGAGCGCTGTACCACTAGACTACATCCCGCCCTTTGAGGCCAAACGTTTCACAGTCCTAACACATACATGTACACGTGTGTGTACAGTCTTGAGAAGAAACCCGCAACATCTTTCCACCAGCAGCACGAGACATCTTTTATATGCATTAATTTATTTTACAGTTAAGAATAAACTACGGTCTGTTCCTTTAAGTTTTATCTCACTTTTATCTGGTTGAGCAAAAAGATGTTGACACTTATTTTGACAGTCATATTAGGTATACTGGTGGAAGTTAGCCATGCTTTGTTAATTGGTAGTAATTTTCAACACCTCTCCCCCCCCCCCCCCAAAAAAAAACCCCCTCAACCCCAACCCCCCAACCCACCCCAAAAAAACCCACACACACCCAAAAAAAAAACCCAAAAAAAAACCCATGAATAATTATTTTTGGTCATTATGCACCTGCCTGGTTAATTGGAAAATTCAACTCGTAGACAGCATGCAATACATACTTGGACATGCAACTTCCGTGCATGGGTTGCTTCCAGTTTCAACGGCCGAGCCCACGCAATCATTTCCGTCATTTTCCGGTCTGGGATTATCACAAACTCGTCTCCGAGTCCATGGACGAGATCCGCTGCCACACGTCACTGAGCAGTCTCGTTCTACTCTGGTTCCCCACGGTCCCCACTGGCCATCAACTGACAGAGAAAGAAACGGAAAGGAATGTTCGTTTAATGACACCTCAGCACATTTTAAACTATACTGAATTAAGAGCCAAAAAAATGCTATAATAATTTTTAGCTGTTATTAAATTAAATGTGAGCCTTTAAGATGGGATAAACAGATACTGAATTAAAAAGTTAAAGTCTGTGTTGTTTAACGACACCACTAGAGCACAGTGTTTTATTACTCATCGGCTACTGGATGTCAAACATTTGCTGATATTGAATTTAAGATGTTTAAATTTAATAGAAATTTACAAATCCAAAATTTTCTAAATATCTAAGTTTGTTTGTATAAAGACTGCCTCAAAGAAAGAAAGAAAGAAAGAAATGTTTTATTTAACATCGGACATATGGCTATAAGGACCACACAGATATTGATAGAAGAAACCCGCTGTCGCCACATCATAGGCTACTTTTTTTGATCAGCAGCAAGGGATCTTTTATATGCACCATCCCACAGGCAGGATATATTGAATTAAGAGCCAAATGAAATGCAATAATAATTTTTAGCTGTTACATAGAGGATACTCCCTGCTTGTCTTGTACGTGATATCATAATTTATCAGCACGAGTTTTATACTTTTATCAATGAGTGCTGATAAATTTTTATATCACAAGACAAGAGGGGGGTATTCTTTTTATCATCCATTATCATTCTTTTCATTTGCGACAACTGTAAACAATATCAATAATGTGGGTTGAATGTCACTATATTTGGCAGCGGTATACTTGTTAACTAGCAGAATGACAGTGGCTTGATGTCATTAATGATAGGTTTAGCGCTAAAACATAGACAGTGGCGTAACTAAATACTGTTTGGCAGCGGTAAACTCGTTAACTAGCAGAATGACAGTGGCTTGATGTCATTAATGATAGGTTTAGCGCTAAAACATAGACAGTGGCGTAACTAAATACTGTTTGGCAGCGGTAAACTTGTTAACTAGCAGAATGACAGTGGCGTGATGTCATTAATGATAGGTTTAGCGCTAAAACATAGACAGTGGCGTAACTAAATACTGTTTGGCAGCGGTAAACTTGTTAACTAGCAGAATGACAGTGGCGTGATGTCATTAATGATAGGTTTAGCGCTAAAACATAGACAGTGGCATAACAAAATACTGTTTGGCAGCGGTAAACTGGTTAACTAGCAGAATGACAGTGGCGTGATGTCATTAATGATAGGTTTAGTGCTGAAAAATAATACTGTCTTGTGATTAAAATTTGACCAATCAAGATTGGAAGAAGCAATATCTCTTGGGAGAATATCGCAAGAGATATTGCAAATTATAGTGCCAGCGATATCTCCTACAAAAGCCTTTAATGGAGGATAATAAACTATTTTTTCCCATTAAAACAGATATTGAATTAAAAAGTTAAAGTTTGTTTTGTTTAACAACACCACTAGAGCACAGTGATTTATTACTCATCGGCTACTGGATGTCAAACATTTGCTGATATTGAATTTAAGATGTTTAAATTTAATAGAAATTTACAAATTCAAAATTTTCTAAATATCTCTGTTAGTTGGTAAAGATTGCCTCAAAGAATGACAGTACTAAGTTTCAGAACAATCCGATCAAAACTCAAGAAGACAGACTTTCCAATTTTAAATTTAAATTTTTAAAACATTTAATAAAAATTCAGAACTTCTAAAAAAAAAAAAAATGTCTCTCTGCTATATTTGTTAGCTGAATATAGCAAGATTCAGACTTCGACAATCTTTGTACATTTATGATTGCAAGTTTAACAGATACATGCACATGCATGTAGATTCAGATTAGGGCAGTCTACAGTTATGTTTGCTAGTTGAACAGCTAGATTCAGACTGTCTATAGTAACGTTTGCTAGTTAAACAGCTAGATTCAGACTATCTATAGTAATGTTTGCTAGTTGACAGCTAGATTCAGACTATCTATAGTAATGTTTGATAGTTAAACAGCTAGATTCAGATTTAGGCAATCTACAGTTATGTTTGTTAGATGACCAATTAGATTCAGACTATCTATAGTAATGTTTGGAAGTTAAACAGCTAGATTCAGACTATCTATAGTAATGTTTGGAAGTTAAACAGCTAGATTCAGACTATCTATAGTAACGTTTGGAAGTTAAACAGCTAGATTCAGATTAGGGCAATCTACAGGTATGTTTGCTTGTTGAACAACTCGATTCAGACTTGGGCTATCTACAGTTACATGTATGTTTACTAGTTTAAAAGCTAGATTCAGACTTGGACAATCTATAGTTTAGTAGTTTAACAGCTAGATTTAGACTTGGATATAATCCACAGTTATGTTCACTAGCTGAACAGCTGAATTTAGACTACGACAACCTATAGTTTACTATAGTTTAACAGCTACATTCAGACTTGGGTATAATCTACAATTTTATGTTCACTAGTTTAACAGCTAGATTCCGACTTGGACAACCTACAGTTATGTTCACTAGTTGAACAGCTGAATTCAGACTAGGACAACCTATAGTTTACTAGTTAACAGTTAGACTAAAGACTTGGACAATCTAGTTATATTTCTTAATTAGTTTAATGGCTAGATTCAGATTTGGACAACCTACAGTTATATTTGCTAGTTAGCTTGGTTTAGACTTGGATGATCAATAACTACATTGTATACATGCCAGATAAGAAGCTATTTTTCGCCAGACTTACTTGGACAATTTACAGATATGTTTAGAAGCTGATTAGCAAGATCGTCGAAGTTGGCAACTCGAATCACTTTGTCTGGCGAAGACGCTATAGCCATCAATTCTGTCACCGTTGACTGCCCTACTCCTACGGCATATATAACAATGCCATTTGATTTAGCCAACCGTGCCTCTTCAGCAGTTGATGCTGTATTGGCACTCTCTCCATCAGTGATAACAATCATCAACTGTAACAAAAAACAAAAAATATTGTGCACAAAACATTAAAAGCTAATTTTATTCATACTGGTAGTTATTGTCATGTTCAAGGATGTGAGAGGGGCTGGAACAAAAAAGCTTACTGTGGCCGGGGTCCAGGGGCCGCTCAAGGGCCCCCAAAGGAAAATTGCTGTTTGCAACCCCTAGAACTGCCAAAAATTGCATTCAATGCTAACAAATCTAAACTAGTTATAACTTATAATATAAGACACACATCATAAACTTGAAACCGTGAAAACAGGCAAATGAACCTTGTGTGGTCAACAGTATTGAACATCATGTTTTTGGGTTTTTTAGACGAAATGGAAAAGCGCATTTACGCGTAGCTCTCACATCCCTGCATGTTTTTAATCCAATTAATAGGTTCAAGCATGGTGTCCTGGGCACACACACATCAGCTTTTGGACTGTCTGTCCAGGGGCCCGTTCCACGAAGCTATCTTCGCACTACTATTGTCGTAAATACCTATCATCGCGACCTTAATTTGTGTCTACGATCACCAGCCCGTTCCACGACGTGGCGTAGCTTACTATCATTGTAAATTACTGTGAAAATTTACAATAGGTACGAGGCAGTTGTAAACCACTAACATAGATGTCAAATGGCAGTTAGATTATGATTTGATAATTTTCTGAGAAAGATACTAACTTATTGTGTAAAAATAGATCTAATACATACCAAATACCTTTTATAAAACTCGGCGTTCCATGAAAAACATTCTAGGCCATACGACCTTAACACGAAAATACGGGAGGTAACACTGTCTTATGCATTCGGCAATTTTCGCTTAGCACACAAACTGACAAAGTTAATTCATGGATGTCCGATACCAATGAATATACCCAAGATGTTCCCAAAAGTTGGTAACCAATTTATTATTTAACTAATTCGTACTTATTTGCAAAGAATATATTAATCATTAAAGGGGCACTTACGACTACCATACGGTTGCTTTGTGGAACGGCTGTAAAGTTTACGGTGCCAGTTGTAAAACTGGTTAATTAATATTGCCTGTGGATCTAACAGCACCCCGTTGGAGCTCATGTCCAGTTGACCTTTCATTCGACCAATCAAAACCTTACTTACAAAATCAGGTCAGTGATTTGAAAAGAATTTGATAACATTCGGGATTATGCCGACGGTATACGAAATGATTTGGGTGAATTACAAAGTATGCCAGAAACTAATTTCAATATAAAATTTTATATAAAATTCGTATCAAGACAACAAAAACCGTGTTGGTATAGCCATAAAATCTGTTTATACTAGTTTATTACTGCACTTTTCCCCTGTTTTTTTAATGTTGAAATAGACCAACAAGTTCGCCTATTGCATAAATACTCTCGCCCGATATTTTTAGAATTTGTATGCTCCCGAATAACGCTATAAAAGGTGAAGTGTAATTGGTCAATATTTAAATTGTTATTTATAGATGAAATGTCAACTGGACATGGGAGTCCACGCAATGCTGTTAGATCTACTGGTAGACCAGTAGAGCTAATTTTAATCAGATTGCTACAATGAACCTCAGCTACAATTCTTTCGTGGAACGGGGTCCAGGACAGTGGGTTAGAGGTTAGTGGTAATTAGTGAGATACAGGTCAGTGTAGTGGACTTACACCCACCCACCGAGTTGTTAAACTTCCTCAGAGTGGAAGCCGGTACCGGGAGGAGAACCCAATACCTATCAGACGTATATGTCCAATGGCTTAACCACTACACCACTGAGGCCAGTTTAACAAAACATTAATATTTTAATCTGTAAATGTTAACATTGGTGGTCAAGTACCGAGACTGGACCTAAGGTTAGGCTTGCACAATGGTCTAAACTGCCGTCTCCCATTCAGAATATATAGGTTGAAGAATGGTTCATTCCTAATATATGCAAATCATAAACCGAAACCATATCTTAAGTTTTAGACGTTTAAAAGGACAGACTCTAGTTTCAACCCGTGAAAATTAACACTAAGTTTATTTTATCTAAAAACCTGTAACACATTTGGATAAAGTTGCAATTGAGTGAAACATGAGTCTGTGACTTTGAAATGGTGAAATACCCTCTAAAAATAGACTAAAACTTGACTCCATAACTGTTACTTCTCAGACACATGTGCATTTTTAAACATATGAGAAATGCATTTTATGATATATTATAAACACCAGGAAGACCAAAAACACTTCGAATGTACGGAAATGGATAATCTAAACAATAAAATCTAAGTAAAGTATGATTTCAGTTATCAAAATTGGCTCTAATAGTCAAAAATAAGCCTTAAAGTGTTTAAAAAGTAGGGTATGCCCCTTTAAAGTCTTTTATTACAATTCAGAGACTTTTAAAGACCTAAAAAAACGTTTTTCAAATTCAAAGAGTTTCATGGAATTTAAAGATCGCTATAACAAACCCTGTTAAAAAAAAAAAGATAAAAAAGAAGAAAAATGAAAAAAAGAGCAAAAATGTACCGTTAAAAAAAAAAAAAAAAAAAAAAAAAAAAAGGAGCAAAAATGTCTGATATAACTCTACCCTGGTTGAACATGTCTGTTTTCAAGACTTTCAATGAATTTGAAGATCGCTATACAAAGTGAAACCCTGTTAAAAAAAGAAAGAAAAAAAGCAGCAAAAAAGTCTGATATAACTCTACCTTGGTCGAAGATGCCTCTCGGTTCAGCTGATAAATCATCTGCGCACCCGCCTTGATACCCAACCATGTCCAGGTGCCACCAGCGGGATAAGGAAGACCAACAATTCCTGATCTGTATCCACTGATGTCTGTGGTCATGCTAATATTGGCATCCAAAGCATGACTGAACAACACGAGACCCATGGACACCTTCGTGCTCAAGGCAAACAGTTTAGTCGTAAGTCCTTGCAGAGCAGTCTTCACAGAAGTGGCAAAAACATTGTCTCCTATGCTGAACGACCCATCCAGGACGATGACGATGTCTATTACTCTTCTGCATACTGAAAGTAATATAGGCAGACATTTGATAAAAATGAAAGGAATGTGTTTTATTATAGTCATATTCAGTGCAGAAACTGGTACATCAAAGGCCGTGGTATGTGCTATCCTGTCTATGGTGCATATAAAAGATCCCTTGCTGCTAATCGAAAAGAGTAGTCCATGAAGTGGCGACAGCGGGTTTCCTCAATATCTGTGTGGTCCTTAACCATATGTCTGATGCCATATAACCATAAATAAAATGTGTTGAGTGCATCATTAAATAAAACATTTCCTTCCTTCAGTGCAGAATTAAAGGCATATTGTCACAGACCACTGACCTATTTAATTGTCAAAAAATCATCTGAACAAATATAATTTGATTTGTCCCTAAATGTACTTTATTCAACCATCTTCATATCACCACCATAGTCCATTTATTAATGATATTTTGTAAAAAATAATTTAATTATGGCAATGGTTCATAATTCAAAAACTAAAACTGCCGAGAGAGATGACATTGACACTCCATCATGGTTCAGTTATGGTGATTGACAGCTTAACTGTTTGTGAGAAACACATTAATGTTAAAGTTTTTTTCATCACATTAGGTGTCTACGAATGCTTTTAACCCTTCGCGTGTAGTTATAAAGTTAAAGTTTCTTTTTGTTTTATGACACAACTAGAGACCATTGATGAATTTATTATCGGTTGTTTGATGTCAAACATTTGGTAATTGACATTTTTCCATAAGCAGCATTTTATGCACACCCCACCCAGGACAGCAGGACCCATGGTATGTTATATGCCAGTCGTGGGATACTGATTGGGAAACGATTCTTGTTATACTTATATTTGAAGATCACTAATACCAACATATTAATGTTTTATTACAGAGTGTTTTGCACATTTTGTTAGACATAGTGTTCTGTTGTATTCACTTTTATTATCCACATAGTTCAAGATATTCAGGGAAATATAATCAATATGACCCACGTGTGTCATAATGATTTCACGTGCACAGCGAGTGACTAAATTTTGTGAAGCGATGTAGTAACTTAATGCGGCTTCTCCAGTGTAAACACTTATGAAAAAGACGTCATTTCGAAATGACGTCGATTCGTAGTCTCTTTTTAGTTACTTTTGAAACGTTTTGACATGGTCCTAGCTTGTTATTCATGAAAATAATATATGGAATAATGTGGATAATAAAGAAATTATTACACACGCTCTCGCTCGGGCAATACAATAATCCTGACACTCGTTTCGTAAAATCAGTACGACGCACAATTATCTCTATGTGTTTTATGATTATTTCATGAGCTATTTAGCTCGGGATTCTGTCATATTGTAATTCCATGATACCCTAAAAATACCTCTCAGAGGTTATAATTATTCTCACAGTATCCCAAAGCATCCTCCGTACTTTCGTGATGTCTTATGCCAGCTGGTCGTATTGGTTTCTTCGCAGAAATTATTTCTTTAGGCCTCCTGTTTTCTAAAAAATAAGAGGTCATATTTTACCTTCTATTTCGAGTCCAGCAAAGACAACTGATCATATGCCTTATCACACATTAGGCAATGATTTTACCCACAGGCTAAATCCAGCCCAAATTAACAAAAATGTAACGTGTAATGACTGCGCCTGTCACCGTGTTGTATAAAACTATTATTGTATAATAATGATTTAATATCTTGAATCAAATCATAGACAAATCGTACGGCAAATCCAACGTGCACAGTACTTACACCTGTTCTTGTATGGTTTCAGTATCAAAATTGGCTCTAATAGTCAAAAATAAGTATGTAAATTATACCAAAACTATTTAAAGTCATTTTATCCTACCTCAGTGACTTTTAATTACCTATAATGCTAAAAAAATTAGGGTCAAAGACTTTCAATGAATTTAGCAAGATCGCTATACAGGTGAAACCCTGTTAAAAAAGGCAAAAAAAATCGCAGCAAAAAAGTCTGACAAACTCTACCTTGGTCGAATATGTCTGTCGGTTCATATATATAAATCATCTATACCTGCCTTATATATAACCATGTCCAGGTGCCACCAGCGGGATGCATTTGTCAATACCGATCTGTTTTGCACTTGTCTGTATCATGCTATATTTGCATGTGTGTGTATGACTGAATACACGATACCCATGGACACATATATATCAATATAAACATATTTATCGTAATATTGCAGAGCAGTCTTCACAGAAGTATAAAAACATGTATCCTATGTGAATGACCCATCCAGGATATGACGATGTCTATCACTCTTCTTTAACAAAAGTATTATAAGAGTATTTTATAAAATGAAGTCAAGTGTGTTTTATTATCATCATATTCAGTGCCGAATTAAAGTCATATCGTCACAGACCACTGATACTATTTAACGGGATAATTAAAGTATTACCTTTTTTATTTTAAAAAACGAGTGAACCCTTTTGGTACCTGGCGAACCAAAGAAATAAAAACGAATACTGCCATTTATTATGACAGGTTTTGAAAAAAAATCTTAACGTACTTCATAATCCATGTTTCTTAAAACTAAAGTTGCCGAGAGGGATGACATGGATTTCATTCTATCATGGTTCAGTTAAGGTGATGCGATAGCTAGATTTGGTTTCCAACAGTTATTGTAATTTATATTTATTATCCATTTTTAGAGAAATAAGGTCCTTAAATCTGTGACAGCATGCCTTTAAAGTCGTTTCTTACACACCTGTTGGTGAGAACACCATGCGTTATTTTTTTATAACACATAGTTGTTTACAACATGTACGTATGTTACAATTTCAAGACATACAACTGGCTGCTCCTAGGTGATAACCAGGTCACCAATGCAATACATCCAATGAAAACCTAACCAATGGAAATCGATTACACTGTGACGTATAGTTAACCTGACAATCATGGGTCTGTGATATGTACATGTAAGTTAGCTACATTGTATAAGCGCAATGGCTGTAAATAACGTTTTGTCGAAAAATATGTTAAAATTTGCTTAAAACCTGGTTTTTGAGGATACATGTATGTAACAAATAGAATAATACATTTGTGTCCATTATAAGATACCATTTATCTCACAACTAGTTTAAAAATGTATCAAATTCGCTTGGCTCGTTAGATACCTTTTAAAACAACTTGTGATATACATGATATCTAACGGCCACTCAGACCCTATAGTTTCGCAGAAATGGACACTAAGTTTGGTTAATCTACAAACCTGTAACACATCTGGATAAAGTTTTAATATCTTGAAACAAGAGTATGTGACTTTGAAATACCCTTTGAACATCTTTAAACTTATATTTATAGCGCCTCCACTTATGTGTCACAATGCATGAATGAGTAAGTGAGTGAGTGAGTGATGGGAGGAAGGGAGGAAGAGAGGAAGGAAGGAAGGAATGTTTAACGACACCCCAGCACAAAAATATACATTGGCTATATAGGGTGACAAAAAACGTTATACACATAAATATGATTATTATGAATCACAAAATAATCGGTTTCAAATTAACTTATAAAGAAAGAAAGAAAGAAAGAAATGCTTTATTTAACGATGCACTCAACACATTTTATTTACAGTTATATGGCGTCAGACATATGGTTAAGGACCACACAGATTTTGAGAGGAAACCCGCTGTTGCCACTTTATGGGCTACTCTTTCCGATTAGCAGCAAGGGATCTTTTATTTGTGCTTCCTACATCTACCCATTGAGCCTTGCGGAGCACTCACTCAGGGTTTGGAGTCGGTATCTGGATTCAAAATCCCATGCCTCAACTGGGATCTGAACCCAGTACCTACCAGCCTGTAGACTGATGACCTAACCACAATGCCACCGAGGCCGATAGATTAACTTATACATGTATGTCATAAAGCTATCAATTTTTATCATGCTTATTTGATTTGATGGCATGGCTGTGTTGACTGCATGGCTCATCACCTTAAAGCAACTATAGTCTAAAATTGATAATATAGGTATAGTCCTGTTACTAGTGTGTGTATCATAAATAAGAAATGATATATTCTCATCAACATGTGTAAGAAGAAAGAAAAAAAAAGTACATAATAAATAAAAAAATAAATAATGGATAAATGAATGAATGAATAAATGAATAAATAAATAAATGAATAAATAAATAATGAATGAATAAATAAATATTAATAAATAAATGTTTTTATAATGACACCTGGCACAAAAATACATTAATTCAACTATTGGGTGTCAAAAAATAAATAAATAAATAAATAAATAATTTTTTTATAATGACACCCAGCACAAAAATACATTAATTCAGCTATTGGGTACCAAACTAAGGAACATGTAAGTAATATTACATTTGTACATGTGTACAGGACTTGAACTTAACAGCACCGACAGCATTTGCCATCATTGATATAGATTGCCATAGTATAAAAATTACTGCCGTGGTGCACTGGCTGGAACAAGAAATAGCGCAATGGGGCCACCAACGGGGATCAATCTCACACTGACTGAGCGCTGAACCACTGGGCTACGTCTCGCCCCCGAGAGAGAGAGAGAGAGAGAGAGAGAGAGAGAGAGAGAGAGAGAGAGAGAGAGAGAGAGAGAGAGAGAGAGAGAGAGAGAGAGAGAGAGAGAGAGAGAGAGAGACAGAGACAGAGACAGAGAGTGACACAGAGAGAGAGAGAGAGAGAGAGAGAGAGAGAGAGAGACAGACAGAGAGTGACACAGAGAGAGAGAGAGAGAGACAGAGACATAGAGTGACACACACACAGAGAGAGAGAGAGAGAGAGAGAGAGAGAGAGACAGAGAGAGACAGAGAGAGAGAGAGAGAGATACAGAGAGAGAGATACAGAGAGACAGAGACAGAGTGACAGAGAGAGAGAGAGACAGAGAGACAGAGAGAGAGAGAGAGAGAGAGAGAGGGGCAGAGACAGAGTGACACAGAGAGAGAGAGAGAGAGAGACAGAGAGACAGAGAGAGACAGAGAGAGAGATCTGTGCAATGTTACTATATATCATCCATTAAAGGCTTTTGTAGGAGATATCGCTGGCAATATAATTTGCGTTATCTCCTGCGATATTCTCCGCAGGAGATATCGCTTCTTATAATCTTGATTGGTCAAATTTTAATCACAAGACAATGTTTGTTACGTCACTGTTTGTTTCAGTGCTAAACCTACCATTAGTGACGTCACGCCACTGCCATTCTTCTAGTTAACGAGTCTACTGCTGACATTCAACCCACATTACTGACATTGCTTACAACTGTCACAAATGAAAATAATGATAATGGATGATAAAAAGAATACCCCCCCCCCCCCCCCACCCCCTCGTGTCTTGTGATATCATAATTTATCAGCACTCGTTGATAAAAGTATAAAATCCTCAGCAAGCCTTAGATTTCATACTTTTATCAACTCGTGCTGATAAATTATTATGTCACAAGACACTTGGGGAGTATCCTCTATATATAAAACAAATATTTACATATACAATTATTTATTGGTGTACTGACACTGAATTTGGGATTCTTTTTAGGATTCCGACATATTCATAAACATGATTTAATATAGCAGGGTTGAAAATTATCATGAAAACCAAGATCGCCAGCAGGGCCAGTTGAAGAAAAATCTTACTGGCCCTTCTCAAATTCAATTAGCCCACCAATTATCACATTGGAATTTAACTTCAAAGCTAAAATTAAAAGTAGAGTGTTTTTTGTTTGAATAAAAACCGTTTGCGTTGAAGAAAAACGATGAATTGACGTTTAACTTCATAATGAAAATAAAGTAAAATTCCTGTAAAATCATATTATTACGTTTTAAACCCATACTAACTCAAAAAAAGAAAAAAAGAAAAAGAAATCCAGTATAAATAAACATGTTTCTTTACAAATTAGGATTAAATTAAACATATTAAATCTCATTTTTAATACAGGGTAAAAGATAATGCAGTAGAAACAGACAAACTGTAGAACTGCGCGTGCTTTAGTGAACTAGTCTGGGAGTGGCAGTCCTCTTTGTGGCGATGCAAGAGGGATGGAATAAATTTTGTGGTGATGCAAGAGGGGTGAAATTCCCAGCAAATTATTTCCTCGGGAGTGGCTGTTCTCCTAGCTAGAGATCCAAGAAATTATCCACTATTTTACCAAATGCCCACCGACTCTGCTTTGTGCAGAGATACAGCCCAGATCATGTATTATGGTTGTGTCATTCAGATTACAATTGCCTTAAAACTTGTATAAAAAAAGAGTTAACCTATGCAGTGTGATGGTATTTTTAAAATACTTTTTGTTTTAATATACACTGCACTTTACCCCCCCTCCCCCCCAATAAAATGTTATTTGAGACGGTATGGGTTTAAAATTTTAATGTTTTTTATATTAATTTTATATGTATTCATTATTTTGGCACTGTCAAAATATAGAACATGTTCTATGTCTTCTGCTGCCAGATCTGTAGTTCGTGCCAACATACACGCAGTGTGTTCTGTCCCATTCGATTCAGTTTCAGTGTGTTTCCTTTTTAACTTGTACCATACTCGCCAGAAGACACTAAATTTGATGATCACCTAACGGACTACCTTTGTAAAATTCTTAGTCGCCTCTAGCCAATAAAGGTCGCCACGGGCGACTGGGCGACAGCTAATTTTCAACCTCGATATAGTCTATTTATCCTATAACTTACCAATGATATCCATGTCATAAACCCATGTGATAATGTAGTGTATTAACCCGGTTAATAATGGTATGCAAATTTAAAGGTCTATGCAAATTTGCAAGGTCTGTAGGTAATAATGTGTTACTGTCAACGGGTCATTTGTTTACAAGCCAACAAGATCTGAGCGTAAAAAAAATTCTTAAGATTTAGCTAAAATGTGTCAAACTAATATGTGTTAATCATGATGACATGATATTACCGATGGAGGCAATTTTAGTACTGTGATTTACTAAATATCAAATGGAAATGTTATTTTAGAAGTGTTATGGGATAAAAAGAATTATTACCCCAGCAGGCACTCATAACGGGGAAAATAAAAATAATAATTTCTCACTGAAAAATTATCATGCATTGGTTTAACGTACACTACTATTGGACGATTTAACGCCAACAAACCAATCACCTTGTCGGTACTAAATATGTCATCATCACAATTTGGCAAACCACACACAATGACGTCATGTAGTTTAAAGCGTTTGCGTTTACGTCTTTCTGGTTTCAGTGTTAAACTTGTAATAAAATGGTAGTTTAATGCAATTCATTATAGATTTCTTTTTACAGAATATATAGAACTTTGAGGTTTGAAAATTATATGTGAACCGTGAATAAAATACAAAGTTAAAACACTACCCAGAAAAGTAAAGTACATGTAGTTTACGCTGTTTCTATATACAAGAACCTGTAGCTGATGTAGGCTATATCGACAATAAAGGCTTTAAAAAAACCCCAATTAGCTGGAGTAATAAATAGAATAACAAACTCACTAAAGCTCATGACAAGTGAAAATTATTTCATTCGGGACAGAAATTTGATAATAACTGGTAACTCGTTTATTATCCCCTATTTCTCCACTCGTGTTTTTTAATATGTAAACTATCAACCTTGTCTAGTTAATCGGTATTTGTCTCGGCAGATCCTCAACAAATATCAATTAACGTAGACTTGGTTGATATTTTCTATATTAAAAAACACTCGTGACGAATCCTCTGTATAGATACTTTGAGATTCTGTCCTATAATCTTAGCTTCTGACCCAAAATAGGGAATTCCCCGATTCACGGAATAAATTTGCAGCCTGGTGTATTTTAGGTAGGAATATATTATTGTGTCTTTCCATTCCTGAAAAATAATGGGACTTGGCCTCCACTTCATTATTTTCCTTGAATGAGTTCCAGATCATTCCTCTATACAGTATATACACATATTTATTACATACCTTTTCAATCTTACTGTAGTGATAAAGACATTTTAAAACTGTATGATAAATTTAACATTAAATTAAAAACCGTTTTTGTAAAACATAAAAAGATATGTAATAAATACAGAACTTCACATACGTTGTTTTTGCTTCCTATTTATTACACTTGTTTATTTTATATACCACAAATATATAAAAATCTACAGCACCAAGTACCTGGACATGGGTCAGTTTCACAGGGTTCTGTGCCAGATAAAGTGCTTGACCCCACACAGAAGCGTCCGTTATTCTGTGGTGCAGGGTTATTACACGCACGAGTACGAGTCCATGGTCTAGTTCCACTGCCACACGTTACACTGCAGGCACCAGGCACAGCAACACGCCAGGCTCCCCACTGACCATCAACTGAAAAACAAGTAAAACAAGAAGATGTTTATCAAGTATAATTGTCATATGTCACACTGCAGGCACCAGGCAAAGAAGAACCCCACGCTCCCCACTGACCATCAACTGAAAAACAAGATGACAATCATCAAATATAATTGTCACACGTCACACTGCAAGCATCAGGCAAAGAAGAACCCCACGCTCCCCACTGACCATCAACTGAAAATCAAGATGACAATCATCGAATATAATTGTCCACAGGGCTTAATCAATTTCCCCAAAATTCCAGAATTATTAGACACAGAGTAATTAACAGTGGATAATAATTCAAAAAGGAAGGAAATGGTTTATTTAACGATGCACTCAACACATTTTATTTACGGTTATATGGCGTTGGACATATGGTTAAGGACCACACAGATATTGAGGGAGAAAACCCGCTGTTGCCACTTCATGGGCTACTCTTTTTGTTTAGCAGCAAGGGATCTTTTATATGCACCATCCCAGACAGGATAGTATATATCATGGCCTTTGTTAGACCAGTTGTGAAGCACTGGCTGGAACGGGAAATAGCCCAATGGGTCCACCGATGGGGATCGATCTTGAACCGACCGCACATCAAGCGAATGCTTTACCACTGGGCTATGTCCCGCCCCTGAAAAACAAAATGACATTTATCAAATATAATTGTAAATAAAATGTGTTGAGTGCGTCGTTAAATTGTTTGCAATCCACAGGGTTTATACATGTACATTGTACACTGGTAGCTTTACCAAATTCCAGGACATTTTTCCAAAATTCCAGGATTATTACACACAGAGCAACATTGGATAATAATTCAGATATAGATGAAAAATAAGGGGGGGGGGGGGGGGGGGGAGTTGCGAGTTTGTTTAAACCTGCAGTCTCAAGTATTTAGGACAGATAATCAAAATAAATGTTCTTACTGTTGCACATAAACCATTATTTTTTCAATATCCTTTGACATGCAGATGCTAATGTAAATCAAATAAAAATATATTCTTTTTTATTTTAACACCATCGGGCATGGCAGTAGCAGTTATTTACTAGCCCAACATTGAATATCACTAGCCATGCGAGTGGGGCTACCATAATCTAGAAGCCTTTTCTGGCATGGCAGTATCAGTTATTTACTAGCCCAACATTGAATATCACTAGCCAAGGGAGTGGGGCTAACATAATCTAGAATCCCTGTCTGGCATGGCAATAACAGTTATTTACTAGCCCAACATTGAATATCATTAGTCATGGGAGTGGGGCTACCATAATCTAGAAGCCCTTTCTGGCATGGCAATAGCAGTTATTTACTAGCCCAACATTGAATATCACTAGCCATGGGAGTGGGGCTACCATAATCTAGAAGCCCTGTCTTGCATGGCAATAGCAGTTATTTACTAGCCCAACACTGAATATCACTAGCCATGGGAGTGGGGCTACCATAATCTAGAAGCCCTGTCTGGCATGGCAATAGCAGTTATTTACTAGCCCAACATTGAATATCACTAGCCATGGGAGTGAGGCTACCATAATCTAGAAGCCCTGTCTGGCATGGCAGTAGCAGTTATTTACTAGCCCAACACTGAATATCACTAGCCATGGGAGTGAGGCTACCATAATCTAGAAGCCCTGTCTGGCATGGCAGTAGCAGTTATTTACTAGCCCAACACTGAATATCACTAGCCATGGGAGTGAGGCTACCATAATCTAGAAGCCCTGTCTGCCATGGCAGTAGTAGTTATTTACTAGACCAACACTGAATATCACTAGCCATGGGAGTGAGGCTACCATAATCTAGAAGCCCTGTCTGGCATGGCAGTAGCAGTTATTTACTAGCCCAGCCCTGAATATCACTAGTCATGGGAGTGAGGCTACCATAATCTAGAAGCCCTGTCTGGCATGGCAGTAGCAGTTATTTACTAGCCCAACACTGAATATCACTAGCCATGGGAGTGGGGCTACCATAATCTAGAAGCCCTGTCTGGCATGGCAATAGCAGTTATTTACTAGCCCAACACTGAATATCACTAGTCATGGGAGTGGGGCTACCATAATCTAGAAGCCCTGTCTGGCATGGCAATAGCAGTTATTTACTAGCCCAGCACTGAATATCACTAGTCATGGGAGTGGGGCTACCATAATCTAGAAGCCCTGTCTGGCATGGCAATAGCAGTTATTTACTAGCCCAACACTGAATATCACTAGTCATGGGAGTGGGGCTACCATAATCTAGAAGCCCTGTCTGGCATGGCAATAACAGTTATTTACTAGCCCAACACTGAATATCACTAGTCATGGGAGTGGGGCTACCATAATCTAGAAGCCCTGTATACAGTCCACTCCGGTTTGACTAATTAAAGGACTAGTTTTATCACAGAAATGTCTGTAACCCACTCTTCACCATATGAGCAAACTCACAGCCAGCTGAAGATCACTTTCTGAAAATGTAATTCTAAGTTTCAATTAAAATGTACGTATTACAAATTTTATTGTAACGTTATCACTTCCCTAAAAAAATAAATAAAAAAAAATAAAAAAATTCAGTCTAGAGTGGAGAAGTTCGAGTAATCACTTGCCTTTCCTGGCGAAAACCGTAAACAGGGCTTCTAGATTATGGTAGCCCCACTCCCATGGCTAGTGATATTCAATGTTGGGCTAGTAAATAACTACTATTGCCATGCCCGATGGCTAGAGAACAAAATATGTTAAATGTTGCAGTTACAGTGTAAGTCTATTTTGTAAATATGAATATCAATAACATAACATAAATAAACAAAACAAATAAATAAGTAAATAAAATAAATAAACATTAAAATTACCTCACTGCATGCACTCAGAACCGACCAAAAAAAAAACCTGTCGCGTCCAAATTGGTGAGATTTAAAACCATAACAACAAGACAGTAATTAATGGTTACCTGGACAGGGGTCTTTTGTACAGACGTCAGTTCCAGATAAGGTGTTTGTCCCTGGACAATCCCGTCCATTATTTGCTGGTCTAGGACTATCACAATTTCTTGTTCGGGTCCACGAGAGAGTTCCACTGCCACACATCACTGAACACGGCCCATCTCGTCTGAAGCCCCATGCTCCCCACTGGCCATTAACTGACAAAGAATAAATAAAAAAAGTATTAAAATAAATATTATCATTAAAGATGCGTTCTCAAAGTGTTTGTGATAATTAATTAATTTCAACTTATTTTCGTGCTTATATCCACTTAAGGTTCAAGCACGCTGTGCTAGGCACACACACCTCAGCTATCTGGGCTGTCTGTCCAGGACAGTGGGTTACTGTAGTTGTTAATTGTTAGTGGTTAGTGAGAGAGAAGAGGGTGTAATGGCCTTACACCTACCCACTGACTCATTAAAACTAGCTCTGGGTGAGAGCTGGTACCAGGCTGCGAACCCTGTACCTACCAGCCTTATATGTCTGATGGCTTAACCACGACGCCGGTATTTGTGATAAGGTTCAAGTTTGTTTTCCTTAACGACACTACTATAGAACACCCTCATTAATTAATCATTAGCTATTTGAGGCCAAACAAAAGAAAGGAAATGTTTTATTTAATGACGCACTCAACACATTTTATTTACGGTTATATGGCATCAGACATATGGTTATGGACCACATAGATATTGAGAGAGGAAACCCGCTGTCGCCACTTCAAGGGCTACTCTTTTCTATTAGCAGCAAGGGATCTTTTATATGCACCATCCCACAGTCAAGGTAGTACATACCACAGCTATTGATATACCAGTTTTGGTGCACTGGCTGGAACAAGAAATAGCCCAATAGGCCCACCGACAGGGATTGATCCCACACCGACTGCACATCAAGTGAACGCTGTACCACAGGGCCACATCCCACCCTTTGAGGCCAAACGTTCCACAATCCTAACACATACATGTACACGTGTGTACAGTCTTGAGAAGAAACCCGCAACATCTTTCCACCAGCAGCACGAGATCTCTAATATGCATTAATTTATTTTACAGTTAAAAATATTGTCCTGATTTTGCTGCCATTGAAACATTTTTTCCAACCAATAAAGCCTTTTTTAATGAATAACTATACAAATTAAATCCATTTTCTTGTTTAGTATGTCAACGTCTGTATATATTCATCCATTGTTTACATCGTCACCCAAACTGGATTTTACACCCCAGAAATTTCATACATACAGAAAAATATATATGTACATGTACATACATGTATATTACAAGTTTGGGCTATTACAACATTAGCATGATCCGACACATTTTGAATATACATGTATATACAGAGACTGAAATTCTAAATATATAAAAATATTTTATGTACACTTTAGCCATTAAAAGTACTCTTACTATTAGCTAGAGTTTGTTGGAAACATTTTAACAATGACAGCAAACTCAAGACAATCGCCCTTGAATAAACTGCCAAGAAATCAATTTGAGTCAATTTGATCCGGCCAAGGGCGGGGCGTAAACCAGTGGGAAAGTGCTTGCTTGGTGTGCAGTCGGTTTAGGATCGATCCCCATCGGTGGCCCCATTGGGCTATTTCTCATTCCAGCCAGTGCTCCACAACTGATTTAACAAAGACCATGGTACGTACTATCCTGTCTGTGGGATGGTGCATATAAAAGATCCCTTGCTACTAATCGAAAAGAGTAGCCCATGAAGTGGCGACAGTGGGTTTCCTCTCTCTATATCTGTGTGGTCCTTAACCATATGTCTGATGCCATATAACCGTAAAAATAAAATGAGTCGAGTGTGTCGTTAAATAAAACATTTCCTTCCTTTCTTCCTGATCCGGCCATAATTGTTAAAAATGGGTAAATCCCGATGAAAGTCAAACTTTGATGTGTTAACTGAACATGATAAAGCTACAAACAAAATTTCAGCTCAATATCTTGAGGCATTCCAAAAATGTTTTGTGAAAAGGCGATAACTATGGATATAACTATGGATATAACTATGGATATAACTATGTCAAACATGGGTCAACTGCCATGAAAGTGAAACTTGGATCTGTAACAGTACTTGATAAAGATATATTAAAAATTTCAGCTCTATGTCTTGAGGCACTGTGGGCAAAACGTTTGGAAAACTGTATGTGGGGCAGACGGATGGACAGACAGACAGACAGACAGACAGACAGAATGACATACATGAAGCTGGATGAAACCTATAGTCCCCTCAGGTTGGACTGACGGGTACGGGGGGGGTGGTGGTGGTAATAACAAGACATGATATTATTGCTTTTTAGCTTTGGGATACAGGTTACACAGGGCTCACTCTGGATCAAAACTGCCCATAGCCAAATATTTAGCCAAATGAGATTTTTTATTAGCCATAAAGAAATTGTTTTAGCCAAAATTGTTTTGCTCAGTACTGTATAGAATATTTATATATGAAAATGCATCATTTTCATCTAATTATGTACAAAGTGAAATAAATGTGGGCCCACGGACAGGGATTGATCCCACACCGACTGCGCATCAAGCGAGCGCTGTACCACTGGGCTACATCCTGCCCTTTGAGGCCAAATGTTTCACAGTCCTAACACATACATGTATACGTGTGTACAGCCTTGAGAAGAAACCCGCAACATCTTTCCACCAGCAGCACGAGATCTCTAATACGCATCAATTTATTTTATAGTTAAGAATAAACTGCAGTCTGCATGTCCCTTTAAGTTTTATCTCACATCGGTTAAGCAAAAAGATGTTGACACTTATTTTGACAGTCATATGATACTGGTGGAAGTTAGCCATGCATTGTTAATTGGTAGTAATTTTGAACATCCCCCTCCCCCCAAAAAAACCCAAACCACCCCCCCCCCCAAAAAAAACCCCAACCCCCCGCCCACAAAAAAACCAACAAAAAAACAACATGAATAAGTATTTTTGGTCATTATGCAACTGCCCGGTTAATTGGAAAATTCAACTCGTAGACAGCATGCAATACGTACTTGGACATGCAACTTGTGTGCACGGGTTGCTTCCAGTTTCAACGGCCGAGCCCACGCAATCATTTCCGTTATTTTCCGGTCTGGGACTATCACAGACTCGTCTCCGAGTCCATGGACGAGTTCCACTGCCACACGACACAGAGCAGGCTCCGTCTACTCTGGCTCCCCACAGTCCCCACTGCCCATCAACTGACAGAGAAAGAAATGGAAAGGAATATTCGTTTAATGACACCTCAGCACATTTTAAACTGTACTGAATTTTTAGCTGTTATAAATTAAATGTGTGCCTTTAAGATGGGATAAACAGATATTAAATTAAAAAGTTAGTTTGTGTTGTTTAACGACACCACTAGAGCAGTGTTTTATTACTCATCGGCTACTGGATGTCAAACATTTGCTGATATTGAATTTAAGATGTTTAAATTTAATAGAAATTTACAAATTCAAAATTTTCTAAATATATCTGTTAGTTTGTATAAAGACTGCTTCAAAGAAAGAAAGAAAGAAATGTTTTATTTAATGACGCACTCAACACATTGTATTTATGGTTATATGGCGTCAGACATATGGTTAAGGACCACACAGATATTGAGAGAGGAAACTCTTTTCGATTAGCAGCAAGTGATCTTTTATGTGCACCATCCCACAGACAGGGTAGTACATACCACGGCCTTTGATAAACCAGTCGTGGTGCACTGGCTGGAACGAGAAATAGCCCAATTATGGGCCCACTGATGGGGATCGATCCCACACCGACCGCGCATCGAGCGAGCACTGTACCACTGGGCTAAGTCCCGCCCCTCTGCCTCAAAGAATGACAGTACTAAGTTTCAGAACTATTCAATCAAAACTCAACAAGAAGACAGACTTTCCAATTTTCAATTTAAATTTTAAAAACATTTAATAAAAATTCAGAACTTCTAAATTTTTCAAAATGTCTCTCTGCTGTTTGTTAGGTTAATAGCAAGATTCAGACTGACAATCTTTGTACATTTATAACTGCAAGTTTAACAGATACATGCAGCTTAGGGCAATCTACTGCTATGTTTGCTGGTTGAACAGCTACAATGTATATTCAGACTATCTATTGTAATGTTTCTAGTTAAACAGCTGGATTCAGATTTGGGCAATCTACAGTTGTTTGCTAGATGACCAGCTAGATTCAGACTATATATAGTAATGTTTGCTAGTTGAACAGCTAGATTCAGACTTAGACCATCCACATGTATACTTATGTTTGCTAGTTGACCAACTAGATTCAGACTATCTATAGTAATGTTTGCTGATTGAACAGCTAGATTCAGACTATCTATAATAATGTTTGCTAGTTAACCAGCTAGATTCAGACTATCTATAATAAAGTTTGCTAGTTAACCAGCTAGATTCAGACTATCTATAGTAATGTTTGCTGATTGACCAGCTAGATTCAGACTATCTATAATAATGTTTGCTGGTTGAACAGCTAGATTTAGATTTGGGCAATCTACAGTTATGTTTGCTAGATGACCAGCTAGATTCAGACTATCTATAGTAAAGTTTGCTAGTTGAACAGCTAGATTCAGACTTAGACCATCTACATGTATACTTATGTTTGCTAGTTGACCAACTAGATTCAGACTATCAATAGTAATGTTTGCTAGTTAACCAGCTAGATTCAGACTTGGACAACCTATATAGTTTAGTAGTTTAACAGCTAGATTTAGACTGGATATAATCCACAGTTATGTTCTCTACTTGAACAGCTGAATTTAGACTATTACAACCTATAGTTTACTAGTTTTAACAGCTAGATGCAGACTTGGGTATAATCTACAATTATGTTCACTAGTTTAACAGCTGAATTTAGACTAGGACAACCTATAGTTTACTAGTTTTAACAGCTACATTCAGACATGGATATAATCTACAATTATGTTCACTAGTTTAACAGCTAGATTCAGACTAGGACAACCTACAGCTATGTTCATTAGTTGAACAGCTGAATTCAGACTAGGACAATCTATAGTTTACTAGTTAACAGCTAGACTAAAGACTTGGACAATCTACAATCTACAGTGAAACCCCTGAAAAAATGTCGGAACGTCCAGCGAAACGCCGCCGTGTTGAATTATCGCTTTACCTCAATACTGAAACCTCTGTAAACTGGATACCCCTCAAAACCAGACTTTTTTTTTGTCCCATGGCTGTCCGGTTTTGAAGGGTTTCACTGTAGTTATATTTCTTAGTTTAATGGCTAGATTCAGATTTGGACAACCTACAGTTATATTTGCTAGTTAGCTTGGTTTAGACTTGGATGATCAATAACTACATTGTATACATGCCAGATAAGAAGCTATTTTTCGCCCGACTTACTTGGACAATTTACAGATATGTTTAGAAGCTGATTAGCCAGATCGTCGAAGTTGGCAACTCGCATCACTTTGTCCGGTGAAGACGCTATAGACATCATTTCTGTCACCGTTGACTGGCCTACTCCTATGGCATATATAACAATGCCATTTAATTTAGCCAAGCGTGCTTCTTCAGCAGTTAACGGCGGATTGGCACTCTCTCCATCAGTGATAACAATCATCAACTGTAACCAAAAAACAATGAATGAATGAATGAATGAATGAATGAATGAATGAATCACTCAATCAATCAATCACTCAATCAATCAATGTTTAACGACACCCCGGCAAGAAAAATACATTGCCTATTGGGTGTCACACTATATATGGTAAACAAAATACAAACAAACAAACAAACAAACAAAAACACTGTACACAAAACATTAAAAGCTTATTTCATTCATAGTTATTGTCATGTTCAGGGATGTGAGAGGGGCTGGAACAAAAAAGCTTACTGTGGCCGGGGGGGGGGGGGGGGGGAATGAAAATTGTTGTATGTAACCCCTGGAACTGCCAAAAATTGCATTCAATGCTAACAAATCTAAACTAGTTATAACTTATAATATAAGACACACATCATAAACTTGAAACCGTGAAAACATGCAAATGAACCTTGTGTGGTCAACAGTAGCCCCTATTGAACAATCTGTTTTTGTTTTTTTAGACGAAATGGAAAAGCGATTTACGGGTTTCCGCATAGCTCTCACATCCCTGCATGTTTTTAATCTAATTAATAGGTTCAAGCACGGTGTCCTGGGCACATACACACATCAACTAGCTATTTGGGCTGTCTGTCCAGGGGCCCGTTCCACGACGCGGCGTAGCTTACTATCGTTGTAAATTACTGTGAAAATTTACAATAGGTACGAGGCAGTTGTAAGCCACTAACGTAGATATCAAATGGCAGTTAGATGATGATTTGATAATTTTCTGACAAAGATACTAACTTATTGTGTAAAAATAGATCTAATACATACCAAATACCTTTTGTGAAACTCGGCGTTCATGAAAAACATTCTAGGCCATACGACCTTCACACGAAAATACGGGAGGTAACTTTCATGTCTTATGCCGGGCTCAGACTACCAACTGCCACGACGGATTTTGCCAACTCACAGAGCTAAAGACTTCTACGACTTTTCAGTTGCAAGTCTGAGCGCTCTTACAACTCGATTCTAGTCGTGTACAACTCCTACGACGCAGTTTTATCCGATTCCAAAAATGAATCGGGCCCAACTTTAGTTGGTAGTCTGAGCGCTAACTACAACTCAACCCGACGGCCAGTTGGCAGTCTGAGCGTATTCCCAACTTAACTGGGACGTCGGCAATCAACCAACCAACCACAGCGCAGCACGTTGGCCATGTGACAACATCCACAAAAAGTAAACATGGCGGACAACTTAAAAGAAGTGGAAATGGTGGAAATGTGGCGTTCCTACCCTGTATTATACAACACATTTTCAAAGAACTATTCTAAAAGAAACCAAAAGCATGCAGCAATTTGGGAGATTGCGCAACATTTTAGAACGACCCGTACGTACTGTTCAATCTGTTTTATTGTGTATGATCAACTCTTTTCAAAAGCACCCTGCTCCCCACGATCAACAATATGTGGCCTAGCCCACGGTCGACCATTCCTCCTCAGTCTCCGTTTTCTGCGAAGTCTGACAATGGCGACCGCGACTAGACCATACATAATATCCATTCTCATCTGTTTCATCTACATTGATCACGTGTGCATGCAACGTGATACAAATGACGTCACGATCGTGGTGGATTGCGGACGATTAGTTGTTAGTCTGAGCGCACCAGTCGTTAGTGGCGAGTTGGGCAAAATACAACGCAACGGTCGAGTTGGCCAACTCCGTCGTGGCAGTTGGTAGTCTGAACACCCGGCATTATGCATTCGGCAATGTTCGCTTAGCACACAAACTGACAAAGTTAATTCATGGATGTCCGATAACAATGAATACACCCAAATGTTCCAAAAAGACGGTAACCAATTTATTATTTAACTAATTCGCACTTATTTGCAAAGAATATATTAATCATTAAAGGGACACTTAAGACTACCATAAGGTTGCTTTGTGGAACGACTGTAAAGTTTATGGTGCCATTTGTAAAATTCACCTTAAGCCACTACAATTAAATCTAATTAAAATTAGCTCCACTGGTTAATTACTATTGCCTGTGGATCTAACAGCACCCCGATGGAGTTCATGTCCAGTCGACCTTTCATTCGACCAATCAAAACCTTACTTACAAAATCATGTCAGTGATTTGAGTGCGAGTGCGAACAATCTAATTAAAATTAGCTCCACTATTACATATGGATCTAACACCAGCCAGTTGGAGCTCATGTCCAGCAATCAAAACCTTACTTGCAGAATCCTGCCAGTGATTTAAAACTAATTTGAAAACATTCCGAATTATCTTGAGGGTATACGACATGTTTCGTGTGAATTACGAATGCCTTAAAACATGTTTTATTTTATAAAATAAATAATTTGTAATGTAAAACTGAAGACTGATTTTTTTTTTTTTTTTTTTATAAATAAATAAATAATTTTTAATGTAAAATTGAAGACTGATAACCCACCCCGTACGTATTGGCATGGTTCGCTGTACTGCGGCCACTAAAATAGACTCGCCCGATATTTTTAGAATCTGTATGCTCCCAAATAACGTTATAAAAGGCGAAGTGTGATTGGTCAATATTTAAATTATTATTTACAGACGAAAGGTTACCTGGACATTGGGGACTACGCAGTGTTGTTAGTTTTAAATCACTGGTTTTGATTGGTGGACATGAGCTCCAACTGGCTGGTGTTAGATCCACATGTAATAGTGGAGCTAATTTTAATTAGATTGGAGTGCGAATAATTTTAACATGTTCATATACCATTAAAGTTTCGAGCATGTCCGTCCCGGGGCCTGTCTCTGGATAGCCAGTGACTTGCTCCGGGACAGAACAAAATTAAGGGGACAATTTTGAAATTTATTTCCAAAAATTAAATAGTGGGCCTTTAAAATTTTGATGCGCATCTCTAATTAATATAATTAATAAAGAAAATTCTACTCATTAAATTTGGTCGCTAGATTAGATTGGCAGTCAAAATTAAATTAGATAGATAACACGCCTGATTTGGGATGGGGGGGGGGGGGGGGGTGAAAATGGACAGAATTTTGAAAATAGCAATTAGTAAAAGAAATTAGTAGGATTAAAATTAGAAAGAAAAAAGTTACAAGCCAAAAATAAAAGGAATTGACTGCTCGGTCGAATATTTATATAATTTGGAGCATTTTGGAAGGACAGTCCAAAAATAAATAAGAGAAAGAAGAGAGGATCGGACTATGTAATAATATTTAAAAAAAAGAAGAAGTAATTTCGACATGAATTTTTGAACGAAGGTCTAAAAGTTTAGAGTTTAAAGTCCGATCTATACGTCCACGTGAGTGTCCTCGTTAAGGCCGTTAGGTTGTTACGTCGGCGAGGCTGGAGTGTCCCGGAGGTTCGGCAGCAGATGTTGGCGTCGTAACAGGGTACTGACTACCGTACCGTAGTCGGGGCCGCAGACCACTCGGATCATCTTATGTAGATTCCGGTTGTCCAACTTGTTCGAAAGTAGGCCTATGGCCTGTCTATAGGTCTGCTCCCTCCGGTGCGTCACGACTACGGTGTGGTGAGTACCGAACATCTTGCTGTGAAGTACGTACTCGCTGCCGTCCTCCAGGGGTCTCCAGTCCGCATTGAGGTAACTGCCACGGAGCTTGGTCGGGTCTGTCGTGTCCCCCTGCATGTACTGATGAAGGTGTTTCTTCAGTCCGCTCACTGCGACGGTCCACTCGGACTCTTCGGGGGGGGGGGGGGGGGGGGGGGGGGGGCGACTACCGGCGCTGGTCTCTCGGTCTTGGCTGGCTGGCTGGCTGGCTGGCTGGTCGGTGATGTTGCCTTCCTCTTGCCAACGGCGGCTGATCGGGCCTGTGGCGTGGTGACTGGCTGTACCGGCGATACCGGCCAGTTTTCCCTGGGCCACGTGACGGTCGGCGATGGAGGGTCGTCGTGTGGTGTCTCACACACCGCGGTGTTGTGTCGGTCCCTCTCGGTGGTCGACGGTTCCCACAACTCAGGCTGGGCTGGGGGCGGCGTCGCAGAAGGGAGCCGCCAGCTTTGGTCTCTCCCCCCCCCCCCCCCCCGTGCCGTTCCTGGCGCGCTTTTCCTCTTCCTCCATCTCCTTTTCTTCGTCGGTACGATCGCGTCACCGTACACCAAAGTCACGGCAGCCGGTGGCCCAGTGTACGAGACGCGATACTCCAAAAGTTTTCCATAACTGCATAAGAGTCCCCCCAGGTGGGGGGGGGGGGAGGCAACTCGAGAGTACAAGGCGACACGTGTGTTCTCATCGTGAATCAGTTCGGAAGTCCAGTGATTTGAAAAGAATTTGAAAACATTCGGGATTATGCCGACGGTATACGAAATGATTCGGGTGAATTACGAAGTATGCCGGAAACTAATTTCAATATAAAATTTTATATAAAAATCGTATCAAGACGAAACAAAAACCGTGATGGTATAGCCATAAAATCTGTTTATACTAGTTTATTAATGTTGAAACAGACCAACAAGTTCGCCTATTGCATAAATACTCTCGCCCGATATTTTTAGAATGTGTATGCTCCCGAATAACGCTATAAAAGGCGAAGTGTAAGTGGTCGATATTTAAATTGTTATTTATAGATGAAATGTCACCTGGACATGGGAGTCCACGCAATGCTGTTAGATCTACTGGTAGACCAGTAGAGCTAATTTTAATCAGATTGCTACAATGAACCTCAGTTACAATTCTTTCGTGGAACGGGGTCCAGGACAGTGGGTTAGAGGTTAGTGGTAATTAGTGAGATACAAGTCAGTGTAGTGGACTTACACCTACCCACCGAGTTGTTAAACTTCCTCTGAATGGGAGCCGGTACCGGTAGGAGAACCCAATACCTATCAGCCGTATATGCCCAATGGCTTAACCACTGAGGCCGGTTTAACAATATATTAATATTTTAATCTGTAAATGTTAACATTGGTGGTCAGGTGCTGAGACTGGACCTAAGGTTAGGCTTGCACAATGATCTAAACTGCCGTCTCTCATTCAGAATATATAGGTTGAACAATGGTTCATTCATAATATATGCAAATCATAAGCCGAAACCATAACTTAAGTTTTATAACTTTAAAAGGGACAGACCCTAGTTTCAACCCGTGAAAATTAACACTAAGTTTAGTTTATCTAAAAACCTGTAACACATTTGGATAAAGTTACAATTGAGTGAAACATGAGTCTGTGACTTTGAAATGGTGAAATACCCTCTAAAATAGACTAAAACTCGACTCCATAACTATTACTTCTCAGACACACGTGCATTTTTTAAAATATGAGAAATGCATTTTATGATATATTAAAAACACCAGGATGACCAAAAACACTTCGAATGTACGGAAATGGATAATCTAAAGTATGATTTCAGTTATCAAAATTGGCTCTAATAGTCAAAAATAAGCCTTAAAGTGTTTTAAAAGTAGGGTATGCCCCTTTAAAGTCTTTTATCACAATTCAAAGACTTTCAAAGACCTAAAAAAAAAAAATTCAAATTCAAAGACTTTCAATGAATTTAAAGATCGCTATACAAAGTGAAACCCTGTTAAAAAAAAAAGAAAAAAAGAAAAAAAGTCTGATATAACTCTACCCTGGTCGAAGATGCCTGTCGGTTCAGCTGATAAATCATCTGCGCACCCGCCTTGATACCCAACCATGTCCAGGTGCCACCAGCGGGATAAGGAAGACCAACAATTCCTGATCTGTATGCACTGATGTCTGTGGTCATGCTAATATTGGCATCCAAACCATGACTGAACAACACGAGACCCATGGACACATCGGTGCTCAGGGCAAACAGTTTAGTCGTAAGTCCTTGCAGAGCAGTCTTCACAGAAGTGGCAAAAACATTGTCTCCTATGCTGAATGACCCATCCAGGACGATGACGATGTCTATAACTCTTCTGCATACTGAAAGTAATATAGGCCTACATTTGATAAAAATGAAAGGAATGTGTTTTATTATAGTCATACTCAGTGCAAAATTAAAGACATAGTGTCACAGACCACTGACCTATTTAATATATTGTCTAACAAAGTATTATCTGAACAAATATAATTTGACTTGTCCCTAAATGTACTTTATTCAACCATCTTCATAATCACCATACTCCATTTATTAATGACATTTTGTAAAAATAATTGAATTATGGCAATGGTCCATAATTTAAAAACTAAAATTCTCGAGAGGGATGCCATGGATTTCACTCCATCATGGTTATGGTGATGCGAAAGCTAGATTTGGTTTCCAACAATTAATGTAATTTATATTTATTATCCATTTTTAGAGAAATAAGGTCCTTAAATCTGGGATAGTATGCCTTTAAAGTCGTTTCTTACACACCTGTTGGTGAGAACACCATGCGTTATTTTTTACAACACATAGTTGTTTACACACGTACGTGTGTTAACAATTTCAAGACATACAACTGGCTGCTCCTAGGTGATGACCAGGTCATCAATGTCATACATCCAATGAAAAACTAAACAATGGAAATTAATTACACTGTGACCTATAGTTAACCTAACAATCATGGGTCTGTGATGTGTAAGTTAGCTACAAGTGCAACGGCTGTAAATAATTTTCAATGTGTTTAAAAATGTATCAAACTCGCTTTCGCTCATTAGATACATTTTAAAACAATGGCCACTCATGTATTATTCTCTGTAGACCCTATAGTTTCGCAAAAATGGACACTACGTTTGGTTAATCTACAAAACTGTAACACATTTAGATAAAATTTCAATATCTTGAAACAAGAGTATGTGTCTTTGAAATACCCTTTAAACATCTTTAAACTTATATTTACAGCACCTCCACTTATGTGTCACAATGCATGAGTGAGTGAGTGAAGGAGTGAAGGAAGGAAGGAAGGACAAAATATACATTGGCTACAGTGTGACAAACAAAGGTACATTAAGTACATGAATATGATTATTATCAATCACAAAGTAATCGGTTTCAGGTTAACTTATATGTTATAAAGCTATCAATTTTTATCATGCCTATTTGATTTGATGGCATAGCTGTGTTGACTGGGTCATCACCTCAAAGCAACTAGTCTAAAATTGATAATATAGGTAGTCCTGTTACTAGTGTGTGTATCATAAATAACAAATGATATACTCGACACATGTGTAAGAAGAAAAAAAAGAAGTAAATAATAAATAAATAAATAAATAAATAATGGATGAATGAATGAATGAATAAATAATGAATGAATGAATGAATAAATAATGAATGAATGAATGAATAAATAAATAAATAAATAAATAAATAAATAAATAAATAAATAAATAAATAAATGTTTTTATAATGACACGCAGCACAAACATACATTAATTCAGCTGTTGGGTACCGAACTAAGGAACATGCAAGTAATATTACATTTGTACATGTGCACAGGACTCGAACTTAACAGCACTGACAGCATTTGCCATCATTGTGATATAAATTGCCATAGTATAAAAATTACTGCCGTCGGTAAAGTTCCGCAATGACATGGACACTAAGTTTGAGAGAGAGAGAGAGACCTGTAACAGATTTGGAGAAGAGAGAGAGAGAGAGAGAGAGAGAAACAGAGAGTATCTGACTTTGACATACCCTTTGAACATCTTTAGAGAGAGATATTTATAGTGACTGCCAGACAGGAGACAGACAATGCAGAGAAGAGAGACAGTGAAAGACAGAGTGATGAGAGAGAGAGAGAGAGAGAGAGAGAGAGAGAGAGAGAGAGAGTGACACACACAGAACAGAGAGAGAAAGAGAGAGACAGACAGACAGACAGACAGGAGACAGACACCCAGAGAATTTATAACACAGAGTAAAGAGCTGTGTATGTACAAGTACAATTATAACTGAATTTTATTCCAAATTTTAACATAAAATCAGCTGCGATATATATTTGTACTTTTGCACAGCTCTTTAAACTGTTCTAAAATGCTGAAACATACAATTGTTAAATGATTCTCATGCATTTTGAAACTAAAAACATTAGTTACGTACGTATTGCACATTCAATGGGCACAAACGTTTCAAGCACTGGTTTGATGCTGAAGTCCGTAAAACTGGTCAGAATCTCGATGTTGCCTAGCGACAATGCTACTGGTAAAAGCCCCGCTGTGGTCAGGTTCCTTTGGAATGGAAGACCAATAGCGAAAAAGTCGGCATTTGCGGATCGAAATGCTGAGTTGACCGTGTTTCTCTCTGACAGGGGTACCTCTGACGCCGTGATCACGATCACCTTGGAACCTGCACCGACCATGGCGGGCAGGCTGGCAGCAACCTGGCTCCACGAGAGGGCGATGTTCTGGATCTGTACGTTGCTGATGGCACTGATCACAGCGTTCAGGTCCGTGCTGAGTGCAACCACCTGTCGGGCCGCTTGTCTCCCTGTAGCAGCTATTCCAATAGTGATGTATGCAACTCTCTGAACACCGGGGGAGGCGGTGCTCATCACTGCACGTAAGTAGGTTATGATTTGATCGTTCACTCTTTGAAAGCCGATTCGGCCATTGACGGTATACGCTGATGCACGCATGAGTTCAGATTCGTCAACCACAAATATGACGTCAAATGGGCAGCCTGAAATAGAAATTGAAAAGATATGATTTGATCGTTCACTCTTTGAAAGCTGCTGACAGTAAATGCTGATGGCGCACGCATCAATTCATACTCATCAACCACAAATATGACATCAAATGGACAGCCTAAAATAAAAATTGAAAAGATAGGATTTGACCGTTCACTCTTTGAAAGCTGTTGACAGTAAATGCTGATGGCGCACGCATCAATTCATACTCGTCAACCACAAATATGACATCAAATGGACAGCCTAAAATAGAAATTGAAAAGATAGGATTTGACCGTTCACTCTTTGAAAGCTGCTGACAGTAAATGCTGATGGCGCACACATCAATTCATACTCGTCAACCACAAATATGACATCAAATGGACAGCCTAAAATAGAAATTGAAAAGATAGGATTTGACCGTACGTGCATTCTTTAATAAAAAAACATCCAGCCCTTGATGGTAAACCCTGATGGACACATTCAAATGAGCAGCCTGACACAGAATTTGAAAAGATAATGCCCCACAGCCCATTTTAAAAGGGAGCTAACTCTGTTTCAAGGGTGGGTGGGGTGGGGGGTGAAAATAGTTCCGGCTTTCTTACAGTGAAGATAACACTTTCTACAGTGACGATAACACATTTTAGAGTGAAATAGTGAAATGACTGATAACACTTTTATTTCACTGATATTTTAAGATATTTCACTAAATGTTAATAATGTTACATAATAAATGATTTTATCGGTCCGGGCTCATTTTGTATCATGTTTATATGTCCCTTGTGAACTAATTTTCAGTGTCACTTACTAAGGCTTGTAACAACTGAAAGTTACTTCACTCGGGATATAAACATGTTATGAAATGGAAAATTGTTCAATATCTTATAAATACCAATGCTATAACCGGCCTCGATGGTGTCGTGGTTTAGCCATCGGACATAAGGCTGCTAGATACAGGGTTCGCTTCCCGGTACCAACTCCCACCCTGGGCGAGTCTTAACGACTCAATGGGTAGGTGTAAGACCACTAGACCCTCTTATCTCTCACTAACCACTAACAAATGGCCCAGATAGCTGAGGTGTGCCCAGGACAGTGTGCTTGAACCTTAATTGGATATAAGCACGAAAATAAGTTGAAATGAAATGAAATAAAAATCAATGCTATAATTGACTAACATGTTCCCTGCCTTCCAATCTCTTAACCTGCCACAGTGGTGCAATGGTTAAGCCATCCGCCTTCAGACTGGTTGGTACTGGGTTCATATACCAGTAGCGACTCTTAACCCAGAGTTATTTTTAATGGCCCAAATTAATAGGGAGGTGCTATAGGCTACTACACGCATTTCTCTCTCTCATTAACCAGCAACAAATACACTCTGCATGGTAGGGACTCTAACACAGAGCTATTTTTAATGGCTCGAAAGAGAGGTGTTAAAACAACTACACCCATTTCTCCCTCTCTCGTTAACCAGCAACAAATACACTCTGCATGGTAGGGACTCTAACACAGAGCTATTTTTAATGGCTCGAAAGGGAGGTGTTAAAACAACTACACCCATTTCTCTCTCTCATTAACCAGCAACAAATACACTCTGCATGGTAGGGACTCGAACACAGAGCTATTTTTAATGGCTCGAAAGGGAGGTGTTAAAACAACTACATCATTTCTCTCTCTCTCGTTAACCAGTAACAAATACACTCTGCATGGTAGGGACTCTAACACAGAGCTATTTTTAATGGCTCGAAAGTGAGGTGTTAAAACAACCATACTGATTTCTCGCTATCTCGTTAACCAGTAACAAATACACCAAGGGTTTCTGCCAGACGGTAAAACGGATATGGTGCCATACCCAACAAATTTTTTGTTTTTTAATAAGTTAACCTTTTGATAAAATTAATTACTCTTATCATTACTGTATGATTTTCTTAACCCTAACCCTAAACGTAACCCATTTTCTTTGTAATGTTTCATCAATTTAGATCACATTCATAAATAAATAGTTTTTTTTAACTTGCAATTAATTTTTAACTCACTGGAGACACAGCCCATATACATGTAACCGAGGTGTGTGTGTGTCCAGGACAGCATGCTTGAACAATACTTTCAAACAAGCAGGGAGATAAATTGAAAAGAAAAACTTTTAAAAATCACATACTTGCAATTACACATGTAAATATTAAACCACATAGCTGAAGTGTGTGTCCAGGACAGCATGCTTGAACCATACGTTCAAACAAGCAGGGAGAGAAATTGAAACAAAAGCTTTAAACATCACATACATGCAATTACAAACATGCACATTGTATTAACTCACTTCACTGGACACACTGCCTACCACATAACTGAAGTGTGTGTCCAGGACAGCATGCTTGAACCATACTTTCAAACAAGCAGGGAGATAAATTGAAACAAAAAAAAGCTTTAAAAAATCACATACTTGCAATTACACACATGTAACTATTAACTCACTGGACACACTGCCTACCACATAACTGAAGTGTGTGTCCAAGACAGCGTGCTTGAACCATACTTTCAAACAAGCAGGAAGATATTAAATTGAATCAAAAGCTTTAAAAAATCACATACATGCAATTCAACACATGTAACTATTAACTCACTGCCTACCACATAACTGAAGTGTGTGTCCAGGACAGCGTGCTTCAACGTAAAACAAACAAGCAGGGAGCTGAACTGAAATAAAGAAACCATCTCCCACCTGTCTTGACGCAGTCCTCTCCACTGCAGACCTCTGAAATGGAGTCTCCCGATGAACCGATGCAGTCCGGTGCCCCTGTTGGCCTGTTACACGTTCTGGTTCGACTCACCGACCTCCTGCATAAGGACGAACATCGACCCACTGTCAATCTTGTCCATGCCGACCAAACGCTAGCCACTGAAAATTGAAACATTTCACTTACTACAGTGAAACCCCTCAAGACCGGACCTTCTGTAAACCGGAATTCCCTAAAAAATCTGACATTTTACAGTCTCTCTTTCTAAAAACCAGGACAAAACTTAACCTCTCTAAAGCGGATCCCGCTTAAAAACTGACATTTGTCTAGGTCGCAAGGGTGTCTGGTTTAGTGGGGTTTCACTGTACTCACAGTTCAAGGGGCGGAGAGTAGCCCAGTGGTAAAGCCCTCACTTGATGCGCAGTCAGTCTGGGATCGATCCCCGGTGTTGGTCCATTGGGGGTATTTCTTGTTTTAGCCAGTGCACCACAAATGGTATATCAAAAACCGTGGTATGTGTTATCCTGTCTGTGGGATGGTGCATATAAAAGATCCCTTGCTACTAAAGGAAAAATGTAGTGGGTTTCATGTCTAGAACTATGTCAGAATTACCAAATGTTCGACATCCAATTATGGTGTTGTTAAACAAAGCAAACTTTTAAGTTAATAAATATGAAAGATAGGAGTTGCCAGATAGAGAAGAAATCCGATGGAATTCAAAGACAAAAAAGGAAAGACCCAAGTGGGATAAAATAACAAGAACAAAAAACAAACAACAGTTGTGCTTAACAAATCATTATAATGAATGAACCAGTTAATCATTATGAATGAAGAAATGAAGGCATCAATCAATCAATCATCGGCCTCGGTGGCGTCGTGGTTAGGCCATCGGTCTACAGGTTGGTAGGTATTGGGTTCGGATCCCAGTCGAGTGAGTGCTCCGCAAGGCTCAATGGGCACCGACCAGTGATCCATAACTGGTTCAACAAAGGCCATGGTTTGTGCTATCCTGCCTGTGGGAAGTGCAAATAAAAGATCCCTTGCTGCCTGTCATAAAAGAGTAGCCTATGTGGCGACAGCAGGTTTCCTCTAAGAAACAGTGTTAGAATGACCATATGTTTGACGTCCAATAGACGATGTTAAGATAAAAAATCAATGTGCTCTAGTGTGAAGTTTATATATATATATATATATATATATATATATGAATGAATGAATATTTAACGACACCCCAACACATCGGCTATTGGGTGTAAAACTATATATATATATATATATATATATGAAGAGTTTTAGCGCAAAACGCAATAAACCCCATGTTAAAAACCATTGTGTGAACACCACTCAGACAAACACAAGTTCAAATTCAGTTTTCTGAGGATATATCGCAGATTACAGAGAAACTGGAGTAGTGTTTATGGTTGTTTGGAATAAAACGTTTTTAAGATTGGGTGTGTATAGTGGCGTTTATCGCGTTTTGAGATGAAACTCTTCATATATAGACAACAAATATATAAAATCTACAGCACCAAGTACCTGGACATGCGTTAGTGTTACAGGTTTCTGTGCCTGATAAAGTGCTTGACCCCACACAGAAGCGTCCGTTATTCTGTGGTGCAGGGTTATCACACGCACGAGTACGAGTCCATGATCTTGATCCACCGCCACACGACACACTGCAGCGACCAGGCACAGAAGAACCCCAGAATCCCCACTGACCATCAACTGAAAAACAAGAAGATGTTTATCAAATTTAATTGTCACACGTCACACTGCAGACACCAGGTACAGCAACACCCCATGGTCCCCACACATCATCAACTGTAAAACAAGCAGATGTTTATCAAATATAATTGTCACACGTTACACTGCAGGCATCAGGTACAGAAGAACCCCAGAATCCCCACTGACCATCAACTGAAAAACAAGTAAAACAAGAAGATGTTTATCAAATTTAATTGTCACACGTCATACTGCAGACACCAGGTACAGCAACACTCCAGGTTCCCCACTGACCATCAACTGAAAAACAAGTAAAACAAGCAGATGTTTATCAAATAAAATTGTCACACGTTACACTGCAGGCACCAGGTACAGTAACACCCCATGCTCCCCACACACCATCAACTGTAAAACAAGATGTTTATCAAATATAATTGTCAGATGACACACTGCAGGCACCAGGTACAGCAACACCCCATGCTCCCCACACACCATCAACTGTAAAACAAGTAAAACAAGCAGATGTTTATCAAATAAAATTGTCACACGTTACACTGCAGGCACCAGGTACAGTAACACCCCATGGTCCCCACACACCATCAACTGTAAAACAAGATGTTTATCAAATATAATTGTCAGATGACACACTGCAGGCACCAGGCACAGCAACACCCCATGCTCCCCACACACCATCAACTGTAAAACAAGTAAAACAAGCAGATGTTTATCAAATAAAATTGTCACACGTTACACTGCAGGCACCAGGTACAGTAACACCCCATGCTCCCCACACACCATCAACTGTAAAACAAGATGTTTATCAAATATAATTGTCAGATGACACACTGCAGGCACCAGGTACAGCAACACCCCATGCTCCCCACACACCATCAACTGTAAAACAAGTAAAACAAGCAGATGTTTATCAAATAAAATTGTCACACGTTACACTGCAGGCACCAGGTACAGTAACACCCCATGGTCCCCACACACCATCAACTGTAAAACAAGATGTTTATCAAATATAATTGTCAGATGACACACTGCAGGCACCAGGCACAGCAACACCCCATGCTCCCCACACACCATCAACTGTAAAACAAGTAAAACAAGCAGATGTTTATCAAATAAAATTGTCACACGTTACACTGCAGGCACCAGGTACAGTAACACCCCATGCTCCCCACACACCATCAACTGTAAAACAAGATGTTTATCAAATATAATTGTCAGATGACACACTGCAGGCACCAGGCACAGCAACACCCCATGCTCCCCACACACCATCAACTGTAAAACAAGTAAAACAAGCAGATGTTTATCAAATAAAATTGTCACACGTTACACTGCAGGCACCAGGTACAGTAACACCCCATGGTCCCCACACACCATCAACTGTAAAACAAGATGTTTATCAAATATAATTGTCAGATGACACACTGCAGGCACCAGGCACAGCAACACCCCATGCGCCCCACACACCCTCAACTGAAAAACAAGAAGATGTTTATCAAATATAATTGTCAGATGATACGCTGCCGACACCAGGTACAGCAACACCCCATGCTCCCCACTGACCATCAACTGAAAAACAAGAAGACAATCATCAAATACAATTCTCACACATCACACTGCAAGCATCAGGCAAAGAAGAACCCCACGCTCCCCACTGACCATCAACTGAAAAACAAGATGACAATCATCGAATATAACTGTCACACATCACACTGCAAGCATCAGGCAAAGAAGAACCCCACGCTCCCCACTGACCATCAACTTAAAATCAAGATGACAATCATCGAATATAATTGTCCAGAGGGTTCATACACTAGTAGCTTAATCAATTTCCCCAAAATTCCAGGATTATTAGACACAGAGTAATTAACAGTGGATAATAATTCAAATTTATTTTATTTGACGACGCACTCAACACATTTTATTTACGGTTATATGGCGTCGGATATATGGTTAAAAAGAAGGAAGGAAATGGTTTATTTAATGATGCACTCAACACATTTTATTTACAGTTATATGGCGTCGGACATATGGTTAAGGACCACACAGATATTGAAGGAGGAAACCCGCTGTTGCCACTGCATGAGCTACTCTTTTCGATTAGCAGCAAGATATCTTTTATATGCACCATCCCACAGACAGGATAGTAACATACCACTGCCTTTGTTACACCAGTTGTGAAGCACTGGTTGGAACAGGAAATAGCCCAATAGGTCCACCGACGTGGATCGACCCTAGACCGACCGCGCATAAAGTGAATGCTTTACCACTGGGCTACATCCCGCCCCTGAAAAACAAGATGACATTTATCGAATATAATTGTTTGCACTCCACAGGGTTTATATATACATGTATACACTGGTAGCTTATAAGCAAATTCCAGGACATTTTTCCAAAATTCCAGGATTATTAGACACAGTGGATAATAATTCAGACATAGATGAACGATAAGTGAAATATTGGGAGGGGTTGAGTTGTGAGTTTGTTTAAACCTGCAGTCTCAAATATATTTAGAACAGATCACCAAAATAAATGTTCTTACCGTTGCACGTACACCATTATTTTTTCAATATCCTTTGACTACACATGTAAATCAACTAAAAATATATTCTTTTTTAATTTAACACTATCAGGCATGGAAAATAGCAGTTATATACTAGCCCAACATTGAATATCACTAGCCATGGGAGTGGGGCTACCATAATCTAGAAGCCCTGTCAGGCATGGAAAATAGCAGTTATATACTAGCCCAACATTGAATATCACTAGCCATGGGAGTGGGGCTACCATAATCTAGAAGCCCTGTCGGGCATGGAAAATAGCAGTTATATACTAGCCCAACATTGAATATCACTAGCCATGGGAGTGGGGCTACCATAATCTAGAAGCCCTGTCAGGCATGGAAAATAGCAGTTATATACTAGCCCAACATTGAATATCACTAGCCATGTGGGGAGTGGGGCTACCATAATCTAGAAGCCCTGTCAGGCATGGAAAATAGCAGTTATATACTAGCCCAACATTGAATATCACTAGCCATGGGAGTGGGGCTACCATAATCTAGAAGCCCTGTCAGGCATGGAAAATAGCAGTTATATACTAGCCCAACATTGAATATCACTAGCCATGGGAGTGGGGCTACCATAATCTAGAAGCCCTGTCAGGCATGGAAAATAGCAGTTATATACTAGCCCAACATTGAATATCACTAGCCATGGGAGTGGGGCTACCATAATCTAGAAGCCCTGTCAGGCATGGAAATAGCAGTTATATACTAGCCCAACATTGAATATCACTAGCCATGGGAGTGGGGCTACCATAATCTAGAAGCCCTGTCAGGCATGGAAAATAGCAGTTATATACTAGCCCAACATTGAATATCACTAGCCATGGGAGTGGGGCTACCATAATCTAGAAGCCCTGTCAGGCATGGAAAATAGCAGTTATATACTAGCCCAACATTGAATATCACTAGCCATGGGAGTGGGGCTACCATAATCTAGAAGCCCTGTCTGACATGGCAATAGCAGTTATTTACTAGCCCAACATTGAACATCACTAGCCATGGGAGTGGGGCTACTATAATCTAGAAGCCCTGTCAGGCATGGAAAATAGCAGTTATATACTAGCCCAACATTGAATATCACTAGCCATGGGAGTGGGGCTACCATAATCTAGAAGCCCTGTCTGACATGGCAATAGCAGTTATTTACTAGCCCAACATTGAACATCACTAGCCATGGGAGTGGGGCTACTATAATCTAGAAGCCCTGTCAGGCATGGAAAATAGCAGTTATATACTAGACCAACATGAATATCACTAGCCATGGGAATGGGGCTACCATAATCTAGAAGCCCTGTCTGGCATGGCAATAGCAGTTATTTACTAGCCCAACATTGAATATCACTAGCCATGGGAGTGGGGCTACCATAATCTAGAAGCCCTGTCTGACATGGCAATAGCAGTTATTTACTAGCCCAACATTGAACATCACTAGCCATGGGAGTGGGGCTACCATAATCTAGAAGCCCTGTCTGGCATGGCAATAGCAGTTATTTACTAGCCCAACACTGAATATCATTAGCCATGGGAGTGGGAGCTTCTAGATTATGGTAGCCCCACTCCCATGGCTATAGTGATATTCAGTGTTGGGCTAGTAAATAACTACTATTGCCATGCCCGATGGCTAGAGAATAAAATTTGTTAAATGTTGCAGCTACAGTGTAAGTCTATTTTGTAAATATGAATATCAAGCCCCCCACCCTCACAATGTTAGTTTTTTAATCTCTATATCTCCCTCTTTTGGTGACATATCTGATTTTTACTATTATTTAGTAAAATTGTATTAACTTAAGTATAGGTCTAGTGATTTTTTAATCGTGGCTATAGTACTTAGTAAAAAAAATTAATCACTGATCCCATTGCTAGTGGATTTTATAAAAAAATCTAGAAGCCCTGTTGTAAAGCGAGAAACACAAACAACTCACCATCTCCAACAGAACATTCGGTAAAGGTATTGCAATTCAGTGTCAAATTGCGGTTGGTGTCCCCAGCACACGGTTGTCCCCCATTACTAGGTGGGGGACTATCACACTGACGTGACTGAAACACCCAGATAAGTCCAATACCGCACGTCACTGAGCAAGTCCCTGTATCAGTCGTTAACCATTTACCAAATTCACCATTCACTAAAAATATAATATAGATAACAAAGTACTAACACCATCCACTAAACATTTAATATAGATAATAATGTACTGACACCATTCACTAAAAATATAATATAGATAACAAAGTACTAACACCATCCACTAAACATTTAATATAGATAACAAAGTACTAACACCATCCACTAAACATTTAATATAGATAATAGTGTACTGACACCATCCACTAAAAATATAATATAGATAATAATGTACTGACACCATTCACTAAACATTTAATATAGATAATAGTGTACTGACACCATTCACTAAACATTTAATATAGATAATAATGTACTGACACCATTCTCTAAACATTTAATATAGATAACAATGTACTGACACCATTCACTAAACATTTAATATAGATAATAATGTACTGACACCATCCACTAAAAATATAATATAGATAATAATGTACTGACACCATTCACTAAAAATATAATATAGATAATAATGTACTGACACCATCCACTAAACATTTAATATAGATAACAATGTACTGACACCATTCACTAAACATTTAATATAGATAATAATGTACTGACACCATCCACTAAAAATATAATATAGATAATAATGTACTGACACCATTCACTAAAAATATAATATAGATAATAATGTACTGACACCATCCACTAAACATTTAATATAGATAATAATGTACTGACACCATCCACTAAACATTTAATATAGATAACAATGTACTGACACCATTCACTAAAAATATAATATAGATAATAATGTACTGACACCATTCACTAAACATTTAATATAGATAATAATGTACTGACACCATCCACTAAACATTTAATATAGATAACAATGTACTGACACCATTCACTAAAAATATAATATAGATAATAATGTACTGACACCATTCACTAAACATTTAATATAGATAATAATGTACTAATGCCATCAAAGGTAGGAAGGAAATGTTTTATTTAACGATGCACTCAACACATTTTATTTATGATTATATAACGTCAAACATATGGTTAAGGACCACACAGATACTGAGAGAGGAAACCTGCTGTCGCCACTTCATGGCCCACCGACGGCGATCAATCCCAGACCGACCACGCATCAAGCAAATGCTTTACCACTGGACTACGTCCCGCCCCCTAATACCATCGATTGAAAATATCATATCGTGAGGCCTACCATTTTTTTAAATTTATATATACCAACATTTTAAGCAATAAAATTAATATACTGGCTACCAACATTTTAAGCAATAGGCCCGATATGCGTGAAATCTGCATCATTGTAATGGTTTTTTCAAGATTTCTGTCTGGACAAACTTTGGAGGAAATCTAACGGCAATTAAAGATAGGAGAGTAATTTTTCGTAGTTGTTAACAATTTGGTTCGGACAATAAGCTACGCAAATGTCCGGTAGGTAAACTTTGCTACATAGCGGTTAGTTTAGTGCTCATTTGAAGCATAGGAATACTAATAAAAAAGTAGCTATCTGGATAACAACTGTCTGTTTATAACTAAAGAACTGAATGCTAATGCTTACCGAAACTGGTTCACCCATAATAGTTTTATAATTAAATAAATCATGACGACTTATGAATTTAGACATCTTGACGCCCGCACCGGACAATAAACGAGGCTCTTTCGTGTGACGTCATGAACTGGGGTTAATGCACTGTCCCAAGTTCAGCCAGCAAACGTTTTGCTAATGTTCGCGAAATATTTCATTGTTTCCTAAGTGGTAATTCGATTTATTGTGTAGCGTAAAAATCAGTCTAGCGAACGTTAGAAAGAAAGAAAGAAGTGTTTTATTTAACGACGCACTCAACACATTTTATTTACGGTTATATGGCGTCAGACATATGGTTAAGGGCCACACAGACATTTTTAGAGGAAACCCGCTGTCGCCACATAGGCTACTCTTTTACGACAGGCAGCAAGGGATCTTTTATTTGCGCTTCCCACAGGCAGGATAGCACAAACCATGACCTTTGTTGAACCAGTTATGGATCACTGGTCGGTGCAAGTGGTTTACACCTACCCATTGAGCCTTGCGGAGCACTCACTCAGGGTTTGGAGTCGGTATCTGGATTAAAAATTCCACGCCTCGACTGGGATCCGAACCCAGTACCTACCAGCCTGTAGACCGATGGCCTGCCACGACGCCACCGAGGCCGGTAGCGAACGTTAGTGACAAGTGGTTGACTGAACTTACGCCTGGGTTTACATTAAAGGGACATTCCGGAGTTTGCTGCATACATACGATGTTTCCGACTAATAAAATATTTCTTCGATTAAAATTACATATTAAATATATTTTCTTGTTTAGAATATCAGTGTCTGTATATTCAATGTTTCTGGTCGTCTTAATATGTCTATGAAGCCCTAACTGGATTTTGTCGTCAGATAATTTTGTATGTACGAAAAAAATTTTTTTAGGAAATAAAAGGAAATTTAACCTTGTATATGGTCACCTATGGGATTTTATTTGGTATAGTCCAATCTGTGACGGTTCACCATCACCAACCTCTCTACCGCCTAGACGTAACTGGCCACTGTCACCAGTCTTGCCAGTTCGCAAGGCGGCGGTCCGGACAGGAGCCTTTGGAAAGAGAACGGCCGTCGCTCAACCAAGCGACCAGCCTGGCAAGGCCCGACCTTCTTCAACATCCACATCAGCACTGTCCCCCTCCGACTCGGAAGCCGTCTGGAAGTTGCAGGTCGGGAAGACCAGGTCCGGCTTCCTGAAGTTTGTGCTGGAGGACACGACGGACAAGACGACGCTGGTGGGCGGAGTGGTGGAAGAGGAATTTAGATACCTCCCTGATGGAAGTGCCTTCGAGCTTCATACCATCAAGTCACCAACCGGCAAGTCGAGACTAGTCCTAAGCCAACACCGAGGAGATGTCTACCGCCAAGCGATCCTGATCAGCGAAATGGATAGCCAGACCATTCATCGGATCGTCAAGGCTCTCTTCGGCAGGGACTATGGAAATGTCATAACCTTTCTTGAAGACCAGAAAGGGAAGCGATCCATCCCCCGATTTTCCGCGACTTCGCTCATCAGCTCGCCGTAATCAACCTCTCAAAAAATGTCGCCTCGAGGTAAGGGCTTAGTCGGACTTTTTTGGCCGGTGTTCAACATTGTATCTTTATTATTTTATTTTATTTTTTTATTTTTTTATTTTTTTGTAAACAGTCCGACGTACTTTATTTTGACTGCCCGTCTAAATTGGTCAAATTACCGTTAAACCTTTTCAGCCGAGCTTTTTAAAGTATAGGCCCTATGTTTGGACTTTAATTTTTTCCAGACATGAATAGAATGAATGAATCAGCTGCTATTGGTCTTAAGTCTCTGACACAACTTCTGAATTCCGTCCACCTCAAACGTACCCTCCCCCCCACACACACACACACTCCTGACCCGGACTTAGTCACTGGCGACGTCAGAGGTTAAGCCCGACACAGGTGTGTTTGAAACCTTAGAGGTATATGAACACATAAAAACAATTTCTCTCTCTCTCTCTCTCTCTCTCTCTCTCTCTCTCTCTCTCTCTCTCTCTCTCTCTCTCTCTCTCTCGTTTCCTTTGAGTGTATGTATCACCATTTTTAAGACTACCTCGAAAGAATGCCGTTACGCTGAACGCACTCGAGATTTATCAAAACTCTTTGCAGGTATTAGTAACGTGTGCTGTTTACGGAAACCCCGTTGGTTATGACGTAAATTGGCCACACTGTATGATGTACATCAAGGAAATGTTTCCACATTCGTTCCGAGAATAAAAACCGCTAAAATGTCTGCTAGACATGTGAACAAAGCTCTTCCTGTCACTTTCAACAAAAACAAACTGGTTCACATAGCACCTTGGGCACGTCCACCAATGTGAAGCCAAAATTGCTATTATTTCAGTCTCTTGGGTGGTGGGGGGTGGGGGTGGGGGGTCTGCATATATTTTGCCTTCATATACTTTTGCTAAGGTCCCTAAGTAGATTTCCCATCTAAAATCACAAAACTGACCAATTACGTAGTCCCAAAGAAAAGAAAATTATCACTTGGGTATTTTGAGTGGTTGTTTTGTTCCAACGTACCCTACCAATAGGATTAATAATATGCATTTTTACTTTGGATTTTTTAAGAGAGAAAAATCCTATAACCCCATTTCGTTTTATTAATGCGCAGAAATATATTTAGTTAAATAGTTTATTATATCATCAAGTCATTTATGCTGTTTTACAAGTTAGGTTGATGAAAGCGAAGCGCCTTGTCGTAAATAACTGCGTTTGTTTACACTGTGCATACTGGGGTTGGTCGGAGATGACGTCACTTCGCCCCAAGCTAGAATTTCGGTCGCAACAAAAACAAAAGAAAATGGCTTCCCCCAGTTAGCAGGAATAATCACGGTTTTTTTTTTTATTAACTTTAAAATTACGCGTTTTTCATGTGTTAACGTGTAGTGGTCCGGGTGTGCATCTTTCCAACACATAAGGCTCATGTTTGAGTTTACTATCTCTTTAAAACTCACCTGGGTTAAGAGGGCATGCAGCTAATGTGCAGGTCTCCTTGATATCACGTTTGGCGAGCCCATAGCAAGCGTCGCCGTTATTCTGAGGGGCGGGATTGCTGCACGAACGAACCTGACTAAGCACCTTTAAGCCAGTCCCACACGATACGCTGCACCGACCAACACTTGTAGTGGTCCAGTCATTCCATCTGCCATCAACTGAATAAAACCAAGGGAGACAAATCTTTGTATCAACGAAGTCATTTCATTTTATTTCAACTAAGTCAAGGCAACCAACTATAGTCCCATGGGCGTACAATAGGAGGGGTTCGATGGGTTCGACCGAACCCTCCCCACCCCACCCCCCTCTGAAATTACTTTTTTTATAATTTAATATATCTGACATTATTGTATTTACTCAACATAGAAATATATGCCCAATATCTCTGCAATCTATTTTGGAACCCCCCTTTTCAAAATCCTATGTATTGGAACCCCCCCCCCCCCCCCGTTTCAAAATCCTATGTACGCCCTCCTCCTACAAAAATGTTGGGGTTTTTTAGTAAATCATTTTAGTTTGGTTTGACATCAGAAGAATAGTAAACTTGTTTTGGAAATGACGAAACTATAGGCCTACTATCTTTGTGTGCAATTTAGAAAACAATTTGTTCAGAAATAAATAACTTGTAGTAGGCCCGCTAAATTTTATAATATGAAATAAGGCGGACGGACTATAGCTCCAATTTCCATTTTGACGAACAAATTCGAAAATATGCGTCAAAATTACCTTCAAGAAATTACGCAACATTTTCTATTTGAATTTAATCCTACGGGATATTTGCATAATCAATAGGACCAAAACCAACCCTCGCCCACTGCCGACCCCGGTCGGGTTGCTGGTGCTCCCTTGACATGCCACCGCGGGCGACCCCATCTCTCACCCACCCCAAACATTTTCCTGTCCTGGACAGAGAAGTCGGCGAGAGTCGACATCTGCGTCAATGACAGGCGTGTGCTACAACAGAAACTTTACTTTGTTCCCTGGATCCGAGTCAGCTCCACCCTCACCCCAGCCCAGCTTAATGTGTACTTACTTCCGCCGTGCCTGAGTCGTTTGTCAGTCGATAGTATGTAACCATATTGTTCAGTGTTCAGTTAATCACCGACAAAACAATTGCAAAGATTCAGAAGTGGGCCTATTTCAGAACAGTCTGCTGCGTATCTGTTTAAATTTAGCATCATGAAATATTAACGTCCAAGTTGTTCCAAATTCTTAAAAACAATTTTTTTTTAAAAATATGCTCGCTAATACTCGCTGATTTAATGTTTTTCTATTTGGTATCTATCAAATGGTTATTTTCACACTGGGTTCAGAATTGTAGGATATTAAGCTTTCATTTCGTATCATGTTTATGTCCCGAGTAAAATAATTTTCAGTTGTCCCAAGCTTTAGACATAAACATGAATCGAAATGGTAGGAGTTTAATATGCTATTTATTACCCATAATCAATCTTAATTTATATCACTAAACTCGTTTGGTTGGCGTTCCTGTAAGTGCGCCAATCGATGACGTCAGCGTGTGACGTCGAAGTGTTACGTCCCACTTGGCGTTCTAGTGGGACGTATCACTTTGATATGTACCAATATATTTTTTAACCATATGGGTAATAAAGATAATTTATACCTGAGTCATCACAAATGTAGGCGAGGAACCTGGTCGCTTTGGAGGACAGAATGGAATAAGACGTCAGTGTGTAATGATTTGTACTTGTGCTAATCTGTCTAAGTTCATTATTCAGAGCAGCAGTGTCTGCAGTTGTTGCGATGCCCACGGTGTATATGACTATCCCTGCATTCTTCACTGCAAACGCAGCATTGAACGTATTGCCAAAATTACCGGAAGGTCCATCAGTAACAAGGAACATTATCCTTTGCTTGCCGGTGAGAAAATTCCGGTCAAACATGGCTTTTGCTTCATTGATGGCGAGGTGTGTCGCAGATCCGTTGCCTGGGTAAGCGAGACTTTCAACGTCAGCGGCTACATTAGGACTCGCAGTTAGCTCAATTTTGTTAGCACTGACGGTGTTGCTGTATGCAACGACTCCAAATCGTGAGGTCGCGGCTGTTGCTTTTATTATCTTTACGAAGTCGGAGACGGCGGATTTTATCTGTTGCCAGTTTGCAGACGTCTGAGATCCATCCAACACAAAAATCACATCTAGATTCTTTTTACACTCTGAAAAAATGAAAGAATGAAGAACTTTATGAAATCTGTTCAGTTTTGTACCTTTACAGCATACCAGTAAACACTCATTACGCCTCTTGGACGTGGTATGTGCTGTCCTGCATTAGGACAGATGTAGCGGGTTTCCTTTGATGACTACGAGTCAGAACTACCAAATGTTTGATATCCAATAGCTGATGATTAATTAATCAATGTGCTCTAGTGGTGTCGTTAAACAAAACAAACTTCATTAAGCCTGAGTACAGAATCTTTTGTTTGTTTGTTTGTTTTTTCTTAATGTAATCTCTTCAGTTGTTTACCTTTATTATTCACGTGTTGGCGAGAACAACATTTGTTATTTTTGATAACACATACTAATAACACACACACACACACACACACACACACACACACACACACACACACACACACCCACAGACACACACACACACCTCATAACAATTTAAAGACATATGACTGGCTTCCCCCAGATGACGAACAGACCGCCACTGACATTGGCTACAAATAGTGGTGTGATTGTCCTACATGTCACCTATTGGCTACAATAGTGGTGTGATTGTCCTACATGTCACCTATTGGCTACAGTAGTGGTGTGATAGACCTACATGTCACCTATTGGCTACACTAGTGGTGTGATAGACCTACGTGCCACCTATTGGCTATAATAATGGTGTGATAGACCTACATGCCACCCATTGGCTACAATAGTGGTGTGATAGACCTACATGTCACCTATTGGCTACAATAGTGGTGTGATAGACCTACATGCCACCTATTGGCTACAATAGTCGTGTGATAGACCTACATGTCAGCTATTGGCTACAATAGTGGTGTGATAGTTCTACATGTCATCTACTTGCTACAATAATGGTGTGATAGACCTACATGTCACCTACTGGCTACAATAGTGGTGTGATAGACCTACATGCCACCTATTGGCTACAATAGTCGTGTGATAGACCTACATGTCACGTATTGGCTACAATAGTGGTGTGATAGTTCTACATGTCATCTACTTGCTACAATAATGGTGTGATAGACCTACATGTCACCTACTGGCTACAATAGTGGTATGATATACCTATATGTCACCTGTTGGCTACAATAGTTGTGTGATAGACCTACATGTCACCTATTGGCTACAATAGTGGTGTGATAGACCTACATGTCACTTATTGGCTACAGTAGTGGTGTGATAGACCTACATGTCACCTACTGGCTACACTAGTTGTGAGACATATATGTCACCTATTGGCTACACTAGTGGTGTGATAGACCTACGTGGCACCTATTGGCTATAATAGTGGTGTGATAGACCTACATGCCACCCATTGGCTACAATAGTGGTGTGATAGACCTACATGTCACTCATTGGCTACAATAGTGGTGTGATAGACCTACATGCCACCTATTGGCTACAATAGTCGTGTGATAGACCTACATGTCACCTATTGGCTACAATAGTGGTGTGATAGTTCTACATGTCATCTACTTGCTACAATAGTGATGTGATAGACCTACATGTCACCTACTGGCTACAATAGTGGTGTGATAGGCCTACATGTCACCTAATGACTACAATAGTGGTGTGATAGACATACATGCCACCTACTGGCTACAATAGTGGTGTGATAGACCTACATGTCACCTACTGGCTACAATAGTGGTGTGATAGACCTACATGTCACCTACTGGCTACACTAGTGGTGTGATAGACCTACATGTCACCTATTGGCTACAATAGTGGTGTGATAGACCTACATGTCACCTATTGGCTACACTAGTAGTGTGATAGACCTACATGTCAACTATTGCCTACACTAGTAGTGTGATAGACCTACATGTCAACTATTGCCTACACTAGTAGTGTGATAGACCTACATGTCAGCTATTGGCTACATTAGTGGTGCGGTAGACCTACATGTCAACTATTGCCTACACTAGTGGTGCGATAGACCTACATATCAACTATTGCCTACACTAGTAGTGTGATAGACCTACATGTCAACTATTGGCTACACTAATAGTGTGATAGACCTACATGTCACCTATTGGCTACACTAGTTGTGTGATAGACCTACATGTCACCTATTGGCTACACTAGTGGTGTGGTAGACCTACATGTCAACTATTGCCTACACTAGTAGTGTGATAGACCTACATGTCACCTATTGGCTACAATAGTGGTGTGATAGACCTACATGTCACTTATTGGCTACAGTAGTGGTGTGATAGACCTACATGTCACTTATTGGCTACAGTAGTGGTGTGATAGACCTACATGTCACCTACTGGCTAAACTAGTTGTGAGACCTATATGTCACCTATTGGCTACACTAGTGGTGTGATAGACCTACGTGCCACCTATTGGCTATAATAGTGGTGTGATAGACCTACATGCCACCCATTGTCATCTACTTACTACAATAATGGTGTGATAGACCTACATGTCACCTACTGGCTACAATAGTGGTGTGATAGACCTACATGTCACCTACTGGCTACACTAGTGGTGTGATAGACCTACACGTCAACTATTGGCTACAATAGTGGTGTGATAGACCTACATGTCAACTATTGCCTACAATAGTGGTGTGATAGACCTACATGTCACCTATTGGCTACAATAGTGGTGTGATAGACCTATATGTCACGCCTACATTAGTGGTGTGATAGACCTACATATCACCTGTTGGCTACAGTAGTGGTGTGATAGATCTACATATCACCTATTGGCAACAATTGTTCTGTGATAGACCTACATGTCACCTACTGGCTACAATTGTTCTGTGATAGACCTACATGTCACCTACTGGCTACAATTGTTCTGTGATAGACCTACATGTCACCTACTGGCTACAATAGTGGTGTGATAGACCTACATGTCACTTATTGGCTACACTAGTTGTGTGATGGACCTACATGTCAGCTATTGGCTACACTAGTGGTGTGGTAGACCTACATGTCACCTATTGGCGACAATAGTGGTGTGATAGACCTACATGTCACTTATTGGCTACACTAGTTGTGTAATAGACCTACATGTCACCTACTGGCTACAATTGTTCTGTGATAGACCTACATGTCACCTATTGGCGACAATAGTGGTGTGATAGACCTACATGTCACTTATTGGCTACACTAGTTGTGTGATGGACCTACATGTCAGCTATTGGCTATACTAGTGGTGTGGTAGACCTACATGTCACCTATTGGCTACAATTGTTCTGTGATAGACCTACATGTCACCTATTGGCGACAATAGTGGTGTGATAGACCTACATGTCACCTATTGGCGACAATAGTGGTGTGATAGACCTACATGTCACTTATTGGCTACACTAGTTGTGTGATGGACCTACATGTCAGCTATTGGCTACACTAGTGGTGTGGTAGACCTACATGTCACCTATTGGCGACAATAGTGGTGTGATAGACCTACATGTCACTTATTGGCTACACTAGTTGTGTGATGGACATACATGTCACCTATTGGCTACAATTGTTCTGTGATAGACCTACATGTCAGCTATTGGCTACACTAGTGGTGTGGTAGACCTACATGTCACCTATTGGCTACACTAGTGATGCGATAGACCTACATGTCACCTATTGGCGACAATAGTGATGTGATAGACCTACATGTCACCTATTGGCTACACTAGTGATGTGATAGACCTACATGTCACCTATTGGCTACACTAGTGATGTGATAGACCTACATGTCACCTATTGGCTACACTAGTGATGTGATAGACCTACATGTCAGCTATTGGCTACACTAATGGTGTGGTAGACCTACATGTCACATACTGGCTACAAAGTGGTGCTATAGACCTACATGTCACCTATTGGCTACAATAGTGGTGTGATAGACCTACATGTCACCTACTGGCTACAATAGTGGTGTGATAGACCTACATGTCACCTATTGGCTACACTAGTGGTGTGATAGACCTACATGTCACCTATTGGCTACAATAGTGGTGTGATAGACCTACATGTCATCTATTGGCTACAATAGTTGTGTGATAGACCTACACATCCTACACGTCACCTATTGGCTACAAATAGTGGTGTGATAGACCTACATGTCACCTATTGGGTACAATAGTGGTGTGATAGACCTACATGTCATCTATTGGCTACAATAGTTGTGTGATAGACCTACACATCCTACACGTCACCTATTGACTACAAATAGTGGTGTGATAGACCTACATGTCACCTACTGGCTACAACAGTGGTGCAATATGCCTACACGTCACCTATTGGCTACAATAGTCGTGTAATAGACCTACATGTCACCTACTGGCTACAACAGTGGTGTAATGTGCCTACATGTCACCTATTGGCTACAAATAATGGTGTGATAGACCTACATGTCACCTATTGGCTACAAATAGTGGTGTGATAGACCTACATGTCACCTACTGGCTACAATAGTGGTGTGATAGACCTACATGTCACCTACTGGCTACACTAGTGGTGTGATAGACCTACACGTCAACTATTGGCTACAATAGTGGTGTGATAGACCTACATGTCAACTATTGCCTACAATAGTGGTGTGATAGACCTACATGTCACCTATTGGCTACAATAGTGGTGTGATAGACCTATATGTCACGCCTACATTAGTGGTGTGATAGACCTACATATCACCTGTTGGCTACAGTAGTGGTGTGATAGATCTACATATCACCTATTGGCAACAATTGTTCTGTGATAGACCTACATGTCACCTACTGGCTACAATTGTTCTGTGATAGACCTACATGTCACCTACTGGCTACAATTGTTCTGTGATAGACCTACATGTCACCTACTGGCTACAATAGTGGTGTGATAGACCTACATGTCACTTATTGGCTACACTAGTTGTGTGATGGACCTACATGTCAGCTATTGGCTACACTAGTGGTGTGGTAGACCTACATGTCACCTATTGGCGACAATAGTGGTGTGATAGACCTACATGTCACTTATTGGCTACACTAGTTGTGTAATAGACCTACATGTCACCTACTGGCTACAATTGTTCTGTGATAGACCTACATGTCACCTATTGGCGACAATAGTGGTGTGATAGACCTACATGTCACTTATTGGCTACACTAGTTGTGTGATGGACCTACATGTCAGCTATTGGCTATACTAGTGGTGTGGTAGACCTACATGTCACCTATTGGCTACAATTGTTCTGTGATAGACCTACATGTCACCTATTGGCGACAATAGTGGTGTGATAGACCTACATGTCACCTATTGGCGACAATAGTGGTGTGATAGACCTACATGTCACTTATTGGCTACACTAGTTGTGTGATGGACCTACATGTCAGCTATTGGCTACACTAGTGGTGTGGTAGACCTACATGTCACCTATTGGCGACAATAGTGGTGTGATAGACCTACATGTCACTTATTGGCTACACTAGTTGTGTGATGGACATACATGTCACCTATTGGCTACAATTGTTCTGTGATAGACCTACATGTCAGCTATTGGCTACACTAGTGGTGTGGTAGACCTACATGTCACCTATTGGCTACACTAGTGATGCGATAGACCTACATGTCACCTATTGGCGACAATAGTGATGTGATAGACCTACATGTCACCTATTGGCTACACTAGTGATGTGATAGACCTACATGTCACCTATTGGCTACACTAGTGATGTGATAGACCTACATGTCACCTATTGGCTACACTAGTGATGTGATAGACCTACATGTCAGCTATTGGCTACACTAATGGTGTGGTAGACCTACATGTCACATACTGGCTACAAAGTGGTGCTATAGACCTACATGTCACCTATTGGCTACAATAGTGGTGTGATAGACCTACATGTCACCTACTGGCTACAATAGTGGTGTGATAGACCTACATGTCACCTATTGGCTACACTAGTGGTGTGATAGACCTACATGTCACCTATTGGCTACAATAGTGGTGTGATAGACCTACATGTCATCTATTGGCTACAATAGTTGTGTGATAGACCTACACATCCTACACGTCACCTATTGGCTACAAATAGTGGTGTGATAGACCTACATGTCACCTATTGGGTACAATAGTGGTGTGATAGACCTACATGTCATCTATTGGCTACAATAGTTGTGTGATAGACCTACACATCCTACACGTCACCTATTGACTACAAATAGTGGTGTGATAGACCTACATGTCACCTACTGGCTACAACAGTGGTGCAATATGCCTACACGTCACCTATTGGCTACAATAGTCGTGTAATAGACCTACATGTCACCTACTGGCTACAACAGTGGTGTAATGTGCCTACATGTCACCTATTGGCTACAAATAATGGTGTGATAGACCTACATGTCACCTATTGGCTACAAATAGTGGTGTGATAGACCTACATGTCAACTACTGGCTACAATATTTCTGTGATAGACCTACACATCACCTATTGGCTACAGCTATTGATGTGATAGACCTAAACGTCACCTATCGGCTACAATAGTTCTGTGATAGACCTACACGTCATCTATTGGCAACAGATAGTCGTATGTCATCTACTGACTAGAACAGTAATGTGATAAACTTATATGTCAGTGGCTGGCTACCACAGTAATACAATCCCTACACGTGCAATATAGCTAGTATTACTTACTCTCTCGACAAGTAGTGCAGAAGAAGGGACATTGGTTGTACGGCCAGTTGGAGTACTGTGTGCAGAAATTAGCCCTGCCCGGTTCAGTACAATAAGATGGATCACTGTTTGTAGCTGGACACTTTTCTGAAAGGAAGATTATATTTTATCATTTTAGGTAGCATATCTAATATATTAAAAAATATGCGATGGGTTTGTTTTGTTTTGTTTTAGATCACATACTTTCAGAATTCGATAACTTTGCAAACTTGGTGCTAGGGTCTCCACGAGTTCTCGAGAATGGGCCGAGTCTAGCAAGAAGGTCTCGAGTACCCGTACAAGGAAAATCACTCTCATTTAATTATATTTACTTACGCCATTTTGATATATGCTTGCCTCAGGTTACATTATTGGGCTATGAGACATGGAGGGGAAAACAAAAGTTGGAGAATATGGAATGCAATACGATGTAATGTTTTGGCATCCATTGTTCATCTCTGGAATTAAGATGTATAATGCTATTTCACTTTTTCCTTACTCTCATCATCGTCTAGTGTAAGTTTCGGGTACTCGGGTCCGGGTCGAGTCAATCTGGTTAAAATTAACTCTACTAGTAATTAACCAGTGGAAGTAATTTTAATATCACTGGGGTCGAGTTTGACCCTCTAGTACTCGAGTCCAATATTTTAGATTTGTGGAGGCCCTACTTGGTGCAAACTAATCAGGACAAAGGACTACATTTTAAATATAGGTAAGCAAACGTGCTACGGTGACTCTCCACAATTAACGGATGAATTCACAGTCATCAAACCAAAACATTTCAACAGTAATTAAAACAAAAATTTGGCAGTTGTTCAGCATTCTGAAAACAAAATGGTCATACAGAAGTTTGGTATTGTGTAAGAACACATGTACACGTATATGCAAAATGACGTCATTCCAATGATGTCATCAACTCCATTGAAAATACTGGGTAATGGCTGATTGCATGCCCCCGACACCCCCGGAATTTTTGAAATCTATAGGCTCTGAAATACCATTTTACAGCCATTTCAGGAAGGTTACATACTTAAAACGTCAATATCAATAACCAGTAAACTCTCATGGAAGTTTTTTTAGACGGGGGGGGGGGGGGGGGGGGGGGGAGCAACAGCCTCCCTTTAATCGATTAATCTCTGTGGAACATTATTTCTTTCAATCTGTTTCATTCTGTTGATCATACAGTTGTTATTGTTTTGTTTTCAGTCATTTTTATTGTTTGAATTTGCGATTTATTGATAAAAAAAGTTCAACTTTCAAATTTCACTTCTGACCCCAATCTTCCTTCCAAAAATGTTTGCCCAATTAATTCACTAATATCATATAACCATTCCCCACAGCTAATACACCTTACAATTTTGGCAATTGTAAATTCGTATTAGAGTTCCCCTACATTTTTTGAAGAGTATATATATATATACATGTCACAAACATTGTCTTGTGTGATAGTACAGTGTGTATAATAACTAATATGATGATAATACATTGGGAATGATGTAACTATAATTCATGATGGTAATGATGATGATGGTGATGATGATGATGGTGATGATGATAATGGTAATGATGATGATGGTGATGATGGCGGTGGTGATGATGGTGATGATGATGATGGTGATGATGATGATGGTAATGATGATGGCGGAGGTGATGATAATGATGATGATGATGATTGTGGTGGTGGTGCTGATGATGGTGACGACAATGATGATCATGATGGTGATGATGATGATGGTGGTGATGATGGTGATGATGATGATGGCAATTGTAAATTCTTATTATAGTTCCCCTACTTTTTTTTGAAGAGTATAGTTTACATATGAAGACGTCACTTACTTGTTTCACACTGGTCTCCTGTGTACAAATCGTAGCACCCACACGAACACGTGGCTATGTCGAAAGTGCCGCCATTGAAGCACACTTTACCATTGCAGTCTGAAAAGAGAAACACTGAACTATGAGGCCACGCACGCACAATTGTAACAAACCAAGACGAGAATTGGCTTCCTTTCTTGTAATTACCACCAGGACTAGCCTGAGTACTCTCACAGTAAGAGGGGTCGAGACGTAGCCCAGGGATAAAGCGTCCGCCTAATGCGCGGTCAGTTTTGGGATCGATCCCCGCCAGTGGGTCAGGACTAGCCCGAGTACTCTCACAGTAAGCGGGGACGAGACGTAGCCCAGGGATAAAGCGTCCACCTAATGCGCGGTCAGTTTTGGGATCGATCCTCGTCAGTGGGCTCTTTGGGCTATTTCTCGTTCCAGCCAGTGCACCACGACTGGTATATCAAAGACCGTGGTATGTTTTATCCTGTCTGTGGGATGGAGAATATAAAATAGTCCTTGCTACTGTAGTGGGCTTCATCTTCAAGACTACATGTCAAAATTACCAAATAGCCAATGATTAAGAAATCAATGTGCTCTAGTGGTGTCGTTAAACAAAACAAACTTTAAGTCATCGGACCTATGGCTGGTAGGTACTTGGGTCGCATTGCGGAACTGGCTCCCATCCACAGTGAGTTTAACGACTTTTTGCAAAAACTCGACATAACATATTTGTGTTGCTTCGATTATCTCTCGATTTACTGATGTGGTATTTAGGTGATTGTTTTTTGCAAAGACTGGGCATTAAACCGATTTCAGATACCATGATCATCCCTCGATTTACAGATGTGGTATTTCGGTGACCTTTGGTTCATTTGCCTTCAATTTTATAAAACTCACCCTCCCCGTCCCCCGCCCCCGTACAACATCCTGGTTCCTCCCCTAAAACTAGTTTATCTTACCACACATATTTCCATCTCTGTATATTGCCGCACATGTCTTACAATTTGCCCCACTGCAATATGGCCGAGTGAGGCTCGGCGCACCTGGCGGTCCGGAACCTTGTCTGGTAAATAAAAATAAAAATGATTATTTTTTCAAATATTTACAATCTCATACAGAAACTCGAATATCCTGGGGCGGGAAGTAGCCCAGTGGTAAAGTGTTCGCTTGATGCGCGGTCTGTCTAGGATCGATACCCGTTGGTGAACCCATTGGGGTATTTCACGTTCCAGCCAGTGCACCACGACTGGTATATCAAAGAACGTTGTATGTGCTATCCTGTCTGTAGGATAGTGCATATAAAAGATCCTTGGCTACTAATGGATTAACGTAACGACTACATGTATATGTCGAAATTTCCAATTGTTTGACATCTAATAGCCGATGATAAATAAATCAATGTGCTCTAATGGTATCGTTAAACAAAAGAAACTTTAACTCTTTTTTAAATATTAATAGAATACCATGTAGGCTACAATAAAATTATTTCAAATTCTAAACTATTTTGAGCTATATAGAGTTTGTATCTAGTTTACTGTATATTTTGCATTCTTAAAAACCCCAATAAATACTCACGTAAGTATCTCGAATTGTCTTACAAAATACCTACGCTAGTAGGCCCTAAACGTTCCAATCATTTTATACAAAAACAAGGATGACAACGTTATTCGTTATGACACGTCAATTATTATCGCTTTCTCGTTATAGCCAGTGCACCACGACTGGTATATCAAATGCCGCGATATGTGCTATTCTGTCTGTGAGATTGTGCATAATAAAGATCCCTTGCTACTAATGAAACAATGTAGCAGGTTTCGTCTATAAGACGACAGGTTTGATATCCTATTGCCGATGATTAATAAATCAATGTGCTCTAGTGGTATTGTTAAACAAAACAAACTTTATTATTGTTTTTAGTACATCATTAATGTAAATGAACAATGAGATTAAAATATTTTACATGAAGTCGAGAATAAATAATATATTACATTTAAATGTATATGTCGTGGCGTGTACTATAAGGGTATATATATATATATATATATATATATATATATATATATATATATATATATATATATATAGAGAGAGAGAGAGAGAGAGAGAGAGAGAGAGAGAGAGAGAGAGAGGATTCATCACGAGTATTTTTTAATATGGAAAATATCAACCGAGTCTATGTTAATCGGTATTTGTCGAGGCTCTTCTGACATTTTCATATTAAAAAACACGAGTAGCGAATTCTATTTATCCTATAACACTTCTAAAATAACATTTTAATTAATTGTTTAGTAAATCACAGTACTAAAGTCGCCGCCATTGGTAATATGACATCATCACGATTAGCACAGATAAGTTTGACGTCACGCATTTTAAACAAATCTTTGAAAACGTTACGCTCAGGTACACAGGTCTTGTTGGCTTGTAAGCAAATGACCCATCACCAGCAACACATTACCTAGAGACCTTGCAAATTTACATACCGTTATTAACCGGGTTAATAATGTAAATTATCACATGGGTTTATGACATGGATATAATGGGTAAGTTATAGGATAAATATATTTATTACATACCTATTCAACCTTACTATAGTGATAAAGGCCTTTTGTAACCGTGCAATAAATTTATCCTGTATCGCACATATGTGCAATCTGGACTGGAACTTTTAAATGGGGAATTCCCTTTTTCTTTTTACTGCAATTAGTGTTTTTTTATTTACTTACGTCATATTATTATGATTTACAAATGACGTCATATCGTATTTGAAACATTACACAAGGCTGCCGCAGAGTATGATTCTTGACGTTAAATGAATCCATGAAAGGAGTTTTGATCATAGATTTAACAAAGTGTTGTTATGACGTAAAATTAAAAACCGTTTTTGTAAAACATAAAGGAAGGTATGTAATAAATACAGAACTTCACATACGTTGTTTTCGCTTCCTGTTTATTGCACTCGTTTATTTTGCGAAAGAACATACCACTCGATCGCTACGTGGTCTCGTGGTATATATTCTTGCGCAAAATAAACTCGTGCAATAAACAGGAAGCGAAAACAATGTATGTGAAGTTTTGTCTATATATATATAGAGAGAGAGGATTCGTCACGAGTATTCTTTAATATGGAAAATATGAACCGAGGCTATGTTAATCGGTATTTGTCGAGGCTCTGCCTCAACAAATACCGATTAACTAGACGAGGTTGATATTTTGCATATTGAAAAACACGAGTAGCGAATTCTATTTATCCTATAACACTTCTAAAATAATAATATTTTTTTTTTTTTTAGTAAATCACAGTACTAAAGTCGCCACCAACGATGATATGATGTCATCACGATTAGCACAGATTAGTTTGACGTCACGCATTTTAAATAAATCTTTAAAAACGTTACGCTCAAGTACACGGGTCGTGATGGCTAGTAAGCAAATAACCCATTCACGACAACACATTACCTCGAGACCTTTAAAATTTGCATACCATTATTAACCGGGTTAATAAAAAGAAAGAAAGAAATGTTTTATTTAACGACGCACTCAACACATTTTATTTACGGTTATATGGCGTCAGACATATGGTTAAGGACCACACATATTTTGAGAGGAAACCCGCTGTCGCCACTACATGGGCTACTCTTCCGATTAGCAGCAAGGGATCTTTTATTTGCGCTTCCCATAGGCAGGATAGCACAAACCATGGCCTTTGTTGAACCAGTTATGGATCACTGGTCGGTGCAAGTGGTTTACACCTACCCATTGAGCCTTGCGGAGCCGGGTTAATAAAGTAAATTATCACATGAGTTTATGACATGGATATGATGGGTAAGTTATAGGATAAAGTAAATTATCACATGGGTTTATGACATGGATATCATGGGTAAGTTATAGGATATATATATATATATATATATATATATATATATATATATATATATATATATATATATATATATATAGATATATATATATATATATAGATATATATATATGAGGTGTGGCGGGCACTGCAAGCATGTTACATGTAAATGTGTATATGCAGTGTCGTCTACTACATAGATATATTACATGTAAATGTATATCTGTTATGGCGCGTACTATAAGGATATATTACATGTAAATGTATTTCTTGCCCACTGGACAGGTTTATCCAGCTTTTGCACGGTGCTAGAAAAATATGTCTGACCCTAGGGCTAGATAAATCTGTCCGACCCGAGGGCTAGACGATTTCTACATACGCGTGACGTCATAACTCATGTTTTACGACGATTGACGTCATAACTCATGGTTTTCAAAATTCTGTTTGCCATTTCACTTTGTATCATTGTTTTAAAAATATTTAAACAAATTAATATTTTCAACTTTATATTTATTGGTAAGTTGAACATTACATATTTATGTCGTTGCATAAGGTGGGCTATATTTTTCCGCGTATCATTAAATGAGTTGGCAGGTGAAATGTTATACGAATCGTTCTACAATAAACAGACCGTAGCTTACAAAATTAATGTTTTGTTACTGTAATTAAATGGGCAAGAAAAAGAATCAATCACCGTTGTGAGGTATAGATAATGCAATACCAACCGTCGGGACAAAATGTTTTTGTAAGGGCCTCGGTAAACCTCGTCCCACACAAAAAACATTTTGTCTCTTGGGTTGGAATTGCCTTATCTATACCTCACAACGGTGATAGATTCTATTAATCTGTAACAGCGCGTACTATAAGGATATATAGGGCATAACTGGTTACTGTCTTAAGATATTGGCTTTGTCCTGCGAAGGTTAGAATGGCGAATGCAGCAACCGTAACAGGATAAAGCCGATAACTTAAGACAGTAACCAGTTATTTCTTTTATCCCGCAATCCTACAGGAATATTCGAAAAATCATTATTTATTTTAGGTTTGTGTACGCAACTCGAGTATTGCCAACCTAGCAAGGCTTTTGCCGTATGATGTCATACAAGATACATGACGTCATTATTTGTAAGACGCTAGCTACATTCTGTCACATTAAAAAAGCGTTTCTAAACTCTAAATCATAAATAAATATACAAATTTTGTATTGTTATCGCAAAACTAAAAGTTATTTGTATTTACTGTACTTCAACAAATGATTTAGAGTATGCTTATTGAAAATCTACTCTAAAATACTCGAGTCAGTGGGGTTTATGTCACGTGACCTATATTTTTTGGTCACTGACCAAAAATATGTAGTCATCATATCTTGACAATAAATACAGTGATTGCGGGATAAATTAAACTTAAATGTATATGTGTCATGGTGTGTACTATAAGCATATATTACATGTAAATGTATATGTGTCATGGTGTGTACTATAAGCATATATAACATGTAAATGTATATGTGTCATGGTGTGTACTATAAGCATATATTACATATAAGCATATATTACATGTAAATGTGTATGTGTCATGGTGTGTACTATAAGCATATATTACATGTAAATGTCATCTACTATAAGGATATATTACACTTAAATGTGTATGTGTCATGGTGTGTACTATAAGCATATATTACATGTAAATGTCATCTACTACAAGGATATATTACACTTAAATGTGTATGTGTCATGGTGTGTACTATAAGCATATATTACATGTAAATGTCATCTACTACAAGGATATATTACCCTTAAATGTGTATGTGTCATGGTGTGTACTATAAGCATATATTACATGTAAATGTCATCTACTACAAGGATATATTACCCTTAAATGTGTATGTGTCATGGTGTGTACTATAAGCATATATTACATGTAAATGTCATCTACTACAAGGATATATTACACTTAAATGTGTATGTGTCATGGTGTGTACTATAAGCATATATTACATGTAAATGTCATCTACTACAAGGATATATTACACTTAAATGTGTATGTGTCATGGTGTGTACTATAAGCATATATTACATGTAAACGCCATCTACTATAAGGATATATTACACTTAAATGTGTATGTGTCATGGTGTGTACTATACGGATATATTACAGGTAAATGTCATCTACTATAACTTGTATAAGGATATATTACACTTAAATGTGTATGTGTCATGGTGTGTACTATAAGCATATATTACATGTAAATGTCATCTACTATAAGGACATATTACACTTAAATGTGTATGTGTCATGGTGTGTACTATAAGCATATATTACATGTAAATGTCATCTACTATAAGGACATATTACACTTAAATGTGTATGTGTCATGGTGTGTACTATAAGCATATATTACATGTAAATGTCATCTACTATAAGGACATATTACACTTAAATGTGTATGTGTCATGGTGTGTACTATAAGCATATATTACATGTAAATGTCATCTACTATAAGGACATATTACCCTTAAATGTGTATGTGTCATGGTGTGTACTATAAGCATATATTACATGTAAATGTCATCTACTATAAGGATATATTACACTTAAATGTGTATCTGTTACGGCACGTACTATAAGGATATATTACGCTTAAATGTATATGTGTCATGGTGTGTACTATACGGATATATTACCCGTAAATGTATATGTGTCATTGCGTATATTGCAAGAATATATTACATATGTAAATGTATATACGTAGTGGCGCATACTATAAGGATATATTACACTAAAATGTGTATGTATCATGGTGTGTGCTATAAGGATACATTACATATAAATGTATATATGCCATGTCGTCTATTACAGATATATATATCATGGCGTGTACTATACGGAAATGTGTATGTGTCATGATGTGCAATATATGGATATATTACTTGAAATGTATATGTGCTCCTATGATATGTTACACATCACTGTATATGCGCCGTACGTGTCATGCACTACAAGAATATATTACATATGTAAATGTATATATGTAGTGGCGCATACTATATAGATATATTACACTTAAATGTATCATGGTGTGTGCTATAAGGATACATTACATATAAATATATATGTGCCATGTCGTCTATTACAGATATATATATATCATGGTGTGTACTATAAGGATATAATATTACACTTAAATGTGTATGTGTCATGATGTGCAATATATGGATATATTACTTGAAATGTATATGTGCTCCTATGATATGTTACACATCACTGTATATGCGCCGTACGTGTCATGCACTACACGGATATATTACATTTAGATACTTATCAACTTACCCAACTGCATAGTTGCACACAAAATAAAAACCACCAGTAGCTGTAAGGCAGTTGGATTTGCCACACCCAACCCTCACCGTAGTGGACCAAACAATCTGAAATAAACACCAGGACAATTAGCTTTGATATACCCCACCCTCCCCTCACCGTAGTGGACCAAAAAATCTGAAATAAACACCAGGACAGTTAGCTTTGACACACCCCACCCTCCCCTCACCGTAGTGGACCAAACAATCTGAAATAAACACCAGGACAGTTAGCTTTGAGGGGTGGTGGTGGGGGGTGGGTGGTGGGGTGGGGGCACACCCCACCCTCCCCTCACCGTAGTGGACCAAACAATCTGAAATAAACACCAGGACAGTTTGCTTTGACACACCCCACCCTCCCCTCACCGTAGTGGACCAAACAATCTGAAATAAGCACCAGGACAGTTAACTTTGATACACCCCACCCTCCCCTCACCGTAGTGGACCAAACAATCTGAAATAAACACCAGGACAATTAGCTTTGCCACACCCAACCCTCACCATAGTGGACCAAACAATCTCAAATAAACAACAGGACAGTTAGTTTTGATATACCCAACCCTCACCGTAGTGGACCAAACAATCTGAAATAAAAACCAGGACAGTTAGTTTTGATATACCCAACCCTCACCGTAGTGGACCAAACAATCTGAAATAAACACCAGGACAATTAGCTTTGATATACCCAACCCTCTCCTCACCGTAGTGGACCAAACAATCTGAAATAAACACCAGGACAGTTAGCTTTGATACACCCAACCCTCCCCTCACCGTAGTGGACCAAACAATCTGAAATAAACACCAGGACAATTAGCTTTGATACACCCAACCCTCCCCTCACCGTAGTGGACCAGACAATCTGAAATAAACACCAGGACAATTAGCTTTGATACACCCAACCCTCGCCGTAGTGGACCAAACAATCTGAAATAAACACCAGGACAGTTAGCTTTGATACACCGCTATAGCCCCCCCCCCCCCCCCCCCCAGGCCCCCCTGTTCCGCCGTGCCAGGACCACAGTAACAGGTCATTATAAAGCTAATACAGTTTTCAATTGTTCTTTCATCGAATTTTCACAAATAATAATATTACATATTATGTAGTAAGCATTGTAAGATGTTTCCGACTAATAAAATATTTCTACGATTAAACTTACATATTAAATATATCTGTGTATTCAACGTGTTTCTGGTCATCTTAATATTTGTAAGAAGCCAAGAAGCCTAAACTGGATTTTGTCTTCAAATAATTTTTAAAATGTTTGGAAATAAAATGAAATTTAACTTCATAGGCATAGGCAATGTCAAGGTTGGGGAGCCTTGAATCATTGTCTTACAGTATCACATAAAAGTTATATACAAATATTATGACATACAAAATTATAAAAATATATATTATATGTGATGTTTAAGATTTTCTGTTTACAAATATGAATCTATATAGGCTTCCTCATACAATTAGTTTCCAACTTGTAATCTGAGGGTCAAAAGGGAATAAAATAAAAAGAAAAGAGAGAAGAGAAGGAAAGGGTAAAGGAAGATAAGGAAAAGAATTCAAGCAGAGATTCGTTAGATACCCAGGTCAACTTTAAAACTGATTCTTATTGGGTTTTTAATATAATAATAATGACATTTGGTATCTAACAGAGAAAAGACAAATAAAGTATGAAAGTATAAGTATGATGTTTAAAAAGAGATATAGCAAAGATATGTTATTTTAATTTCCAAACAAGCTATGTCATTTTATAGATAGAAACATAGGCATACAAATATACAAGATATAATTTTATGTATCATCATTAAAAAGGTGAAGCCACTTTCCCCAACGTTCATTAAATTTGTCATACTTGCAGTTTTTGAAGTAAATATATCTGTCAATATGAAATTTATGTTGCAGTGTATTTTTAATAATATTAATATTAAGATTATTGCCGAGTATTTTCGTACAATAGATATGATATTTTACATTAATTATTAACCAGTTAACTACATATACTTGGTTTATTTCACCATTTATCATGCCAAACATAACTATATGTTTATTTAGCAAAATTTTCATTTTCAGTGTTCAAATATCCATTCTTGTAATGCTTCCCATATAGTTTTAACTTTATGACAGTCATAAAACAAGTGTTGTAATGTTTCAGGAGCATTTTTGCAAAAGTTACATTTTATCGAATCTACATTGTGAATCATATACTATATGTAAGAAAGAATTTGTAGCTAAAATTCTGTGAAGCAATCGATATTGAAACCATAACAAGGTTGTATCTTTCATATATTTGAAAGGTAACGAATAAAACTGTTCCCACATATGATAATCAAACATCAAACCTTTGGATGCATATTTTGTTTGTGACTTTGGTATAATGTGTTTTTTGTTCAAAATAGTATATATCTCTTTACGTTTAGTGTTTCTGTTTAGCATTATTTTCATTTTAAAAGGTAATACAGGTCTTTTGTCAGAAATGAATGTCATGTTGTTAATGTTGTTTAATGAGCGTAAGAAAGCTTTTACAGCATTTACTAATGATAAATAATTCAAAAATTGTGTTTTTAGATTATATCTGTATTTAAAAGACTGAAAATCTAAAATATTTCCACTTTCATCTAATAAGTCATTTATAAAAACAATCCCTTTCTTTAAATAAATGGTATACAAAAATTGTTTATTATGTTTCAATATTTTGGTATTATACCAGATATTTAATCCTTGTACATCTTCATTATATTTAGTTCTTGCTGTATTAAAACCCAACTAATTAGTACATCTTTCCAAACTGTATTTAGAATTCTTTCACATTTTAGTGTAATGAAATAATCTCCATGGATGATAAGATCTTTTATAGTTAGACCTGTTGTAGAATTAAATAAATTAACCCACTTTGTATCATTTAGAAAAAGTCTTCTCATCCAGGTTAATTTCAAAGAAGTTATAACATGATATATATTTGGCATTTTTATACCACCGTATTTATAATCATGGGTTAATATTTCTCGTTTAATTTTTTCTGGCTTATTTTGCCAAATAAATTTAAAAAACATTTTGTTTAAATCTTCTATAGTTCGTTTTGGTGGATTTGGTAATGATATTAGGAGGTAAGTGATTTTGGGTATTATTAATGTTTTAAGAATTGTTACCCTACCTAATACTGTAAGCTTCCTGAATGACCACATTTTAATCAGATTCTTAATTTGGTTGATTTTAGAATCAAAATTATATTCTATTATATCATTTAAATTTAAAGTAAAATTTATACCAAGCAAACTAAATTGGTTTAAACCCCATTCTAACTTCCAGCGAGTATGGTGATAGACATCTTTAGAATATTTTTGACTTCCTATCCAAATGGATATAGTTAATTTAGTTAATATAGTTAATTTTTAGGCCTGAAATTACAGCGTAATAATCAAGTACTCTCATTGTATTGTTCAGAGACTCAGAAGATCCATCAAGAATAAAAGTGGTGTCATCAGCATATTGTGATATTAAATATTCAGTGTCATCAATGGTGATACCTTTAATACCTACGTTATTTCTCACTAAACTACTTAAAATTCAGCACATATTATAAAAATATAGGGTGACAGAGGGTCTCCTTGTCTGCATCCCCTTTGTAGCTCAAATGCTTCTGAAAGAAAGCCATTTTGTAGCACTCTGGACATTGACTTTTTGTAAAAGGTTTCTATCCAACATTTTATAGATGATTTAAAATTAAATATATTTAATACTTTATTAATAAAAGTCCAAGATAATGAGTCAAACGCTTTTTCAAAATCTACAAGTACTAAAAGACCAGGTATTTCATGTATTTCGGTGTACTTCATTACATCATATACAATACGAATATTTTCCCCAATATATCTGCCTTTAATAAAACCAGTTTGATCTTTGTCTATTAGTATATCTAGCACTGTTTTAATTCTGTTAGCAATACAACCAGTAGCCATTTTATATATACAGTTTAACAATGATATTGGTCTCCAATTTTTAAGAAACTGTTTCAGTTTATTTGTTTTAGGTATACATGGTATAATACCAAGTTTTTGGGTATTGGACATTTCCTTAATAAAATAGCTATAATTTATCAATCTGACTATGTAGTGTCCTAAGTCTGTCCAGAAAAATTTGAAAAATTCTGTAGTGAACCCATCTGAAGCAGGGCTTTTGTCATTTTTCATACTTTTTAAATAATTTAGAACTTCTGTATAATATATTTCCCCTTCTAGAGATTTTTTGGAAATAAAAAATATATTTTAGGAAATAAAATGAAATTTAACTTAGTACAAATATTAGAACGATCAGAAACACGTTTAATATACAGCCACTAATATTTTATGCAAATACATATATTTGATATTTAATTACAATCGATAAAAAGTCTGTCAGTCGATAATATCTTAAAAATTGCAGCAAACTCAGGAATGTCTCTTTAAAGGTATAGTTACCTGAGTAAAGTGAAGAATTTCACGCCCGTTGAACGAACCAATACTATACCGGAAATTGTTGACCTCATCGTACCAAGCATTAATGGCCGCCACATCAACAATTCTGAAAGCCACGCTCTGACCAATAGTTATTCCTGGAAGACCTGTAAGGGAAATTAAACAAAACTGCATCATCATTGTAAATAAATAGAGTAAAATCTCGTTGGGTCGGACTCGGAACGGTCGAATACATAGCAATGCTCGAAAAAACCACCACCCCCCCCCCCCCCCCCCCCCCCACACACACACACCCCAAAAAACACAACAAAAAAACAATCCCACAAAGAAACAAAAACAACCGAAGTCCCAAGTTACAGTTATACATTGTTGACCGAATGGTTGGGTCGAACTACCCGATGGGTCGAACACTTTCTGGAGCACTGACGGGGTTCGAGCCCACGGCATTCAACTGTAGTTAAAAACAGTGTACGTTAAATGTTCTGCCTCGAAGCCTTTATCAAAAACGGCGCCTGATGCACGGTAGGTCTAGGATCGATCCCCGTCGATGGGCCCATTGGATTATTTCTCGTTGCAACCAGTGCACCATGACTGGTATATCAAAGATTGTGGTATGCGCTATTCTGTCCGAGGGATGGCGAATATAAAAGATCCTTTGCCACTAATGGAAAAATGTAGCGGATTTTACCTCTGAAACAATATATCAAAATTACCAAATGTTTGACATCCAATAGTTGATGATTATTAAATCAATGTGCTCTAGTGGTGTCGTTAAATAAAACGTATAAAAAACGGGGTTAGCAGCAAGTTTGTTGATTACAGTTCTATTAACATATGGTGTATTTACAAGCAAAGCAAACTTTAAACTGATAGACCCTAGTTTTTAAACACTACGGCGTATTTTCCATTGTTAGAACAGTTGAAATGCGATACTATACTTAGATTTTGTTGTTTAGATTATCCGTGTCTACTAAACGCTGGTGTACTATACATGTATAAAAGCAGACTTACTACTGTCCGATCTGTTAAGTACGTTTCTACTAAATGCTGGTGTACTATACATGTATAAAAACAGAATTACTACTGTCTGATCTGTTAAGTCCGTGTCTACTAAATGCTGGTGTACTATACATGTATACAAGCAGACCCGAGCTGTTAAGTACGTTTCTACTAAATGCTGGTGTACTATACATGTATAAAAGCAGACTCACTGTTGGCCGATCTGTTAAGTCCGTGTCTACTAAATGCTGGTGTACTATACTTGTATACAAACAGACCCGAGCTGTTAAGTCCATGTCTACTAAATGCTGGTGTACTATACATGTATAAAAGCAGACTCACTGTTGGCCGATCTGTTAAGTCCGTGTCTACTAAATGCTGGTATACTATACATGTATACAAACAGACCCGAGCTGTTAAGTCCGTGTCTACTAAATGCTGGTGTACTATACATGTATAAAAGCAGACTCACTGTTGGCCGATCTGTTAAGTCCGTGTCTACTAAATGCTGGTGTACTATACATGTATACAAACAGACCCGAGCTGTTAAGTCCGTGTCTACTAAATGCTGGTGTACTATACATGTATAACAGAAGACTCACTGTTGGCCGATATGTTAAGTCTGTGTCTACTAAATGCTGGTGTACTATACATGTATACAAACAGATCCGAGCTGATAAGTCCGTGTCTACTAAATGCTGGTGTACTATACATGTATAAAAGCAGACTCACTGTTGGCCGATCTGTTAAGTCCGTGTCTACTAAATGCTGGTGTACTATACATGTATAAAAGCAGACTTACTACTGTCCGATCTGTTAAGTCCGTGTCTACTAAATGCTGGTGTACTATACATGTATAAAAGCAGACTTAGTACTGTCCGATCTGTTAAGTCCGTGTCTACTAAATGCTGGTGTACTATACATGTATAAAAGCAGACTTACTACTGTCCGATCTGTTAAGTCCGTGTCTACTAAATGCTGGTGTACTATACATGTATAAAAACAGAATTACTACTGTCCGATCTGTTAAGTCCGTGTCTACTAAATGCTGGTGTACTATACATGTATACAAGCAGACCCGAGCTGTTAAGTCCGTGTCTACTAAATGCTGGTGTACTATACATGTATAAAAGCAGACTTACTACTGTCCGATCTGTTAAGTCCGTGTCTACTAAATGCTGGTGTACTATACATGTATAAAAGCAGACTTACTACTGTCCGATCTGTTAAGTCCGTGTCTACTAAATGCTGGTGTACTATACATGTATACAAGCAGACCCGAGCTGTTAAGTCCGTGTCTACTAAATGCTGGTGTACTATACATGTATAAAAGCAGACTTACTACTATCCGAACTGTTAAGTCCGTGTCTACTAAATGCTGGTGTACTCTACATGTATAAAAGCAGACTTACTACTGTCCGATCTGTTAAGTCCGTGTCTACTAAATGCTGGTGTACTATACATGTATAAAAACAGAATTACTACTGTCCGATCTGTTAAGTCCGTGTCTACTAAATGCTGGTGTACTATACATGTATACAAGCAGACCCGAGCTGTTAAGTCCGTGTCTACTAAATGCTGTGTACTATACATGTATAAAAGCAGACTTACTACTGTCCGATCTGTTACGTCCGTGTCTACTAAATGCTGGTGTACTATACATGCATAAAAACAGACTCACTGTTGGCCGATCTGTTACTGGAAGGATCATGACCTCCTTTGCACTGAGCAGCCCACTTCCCTGCAATTGCTGCAAGCTCGTCATCCCAGTACTACAAGAGAAGAGCTACTGTATAGAGAAATAATATGTTATAATAATATACACTTCCATTCGCATAGAGAGAGAAAGAGCAGGGGGGGGGGGGGGGGGGGGTGGAGGGAGACAGAGAGAGACAGACAGACAGAGAGAGGCAGAGGACACCACACCACACCACACCACACACACAGAGAGAGAGGGAGAGCGAGAGAGATGAGCGATGGAGAGCGAGAGAGAGAGAGAGAGAGAGAGAGAGAGACAGACAGACACAGAGAGAGAGAGAGAGAGACACACACAGACAGAGAGAGAGACAGAGGGATACAGAGAGAGCCATCATCATCACCATCACCATCATCATAATCACCACCACCATCATCATCATCATCACCATTACTATCACCATCATCATCACCACCACCACCATCATCATCATCATCATCACCACCATCATCATCATCATCATCATCACCACCATCATTATTATTATTAGTTACTAAATCACTCTCCACCACATATCCTGTATATACTTATTATTTTGTTGTGCATTGTATTATGCTGATAAGTTGTAAAAAAAACTTAAAGCAATAAAGACCTTGAACTTGAACTTGTATCTGGATTGACATATGTATTACTGGATTGGAATATATTTATATAATATTAAACGAGCTTCCATTTCGCATCTTGTTTATGTCCAGAGCGAAATATAGGCCTCGCTCCCCCTCGCTCTCTCCTTGTTCAGTTGTCACGAACTTTAGCGAGTGACAATGAAAATTATTTCACGAGGGACAAAAACATGATACGAAATGAAATGGTAGCGAGTTTAATATCCTATTTATTACCCATAATTGATCTCCTGCTAGGTTGTAGAGCGCCAGTCGATGACATCATCATGTGATGTCGAAGTGTTACGGCCCACATGACGTTCTAGTGGGACGTATCACTTTGATATGTACCAATATATTTTCACCATATGGGTAATAATATATTTTTGGCATCACTATCAGTGACGAACACTTACCATAGTCTGCATGTCTCGGGCCTGTGGGTTGACTTGATTTCTCAACTGGTTGTGTCGGTCCACCAGAGCGGCTTTCTCAGAATCAGACAGAGTCTGAATGGTTCCTACGTCAGTCAAACACATCGTGTGCGTCGATTTATAATCTGCGCATGTCTGTAAATCAAAAATATTTTTAAAATAATATTGTTTATGTTTGTATTTATTTATTATTGAGGGTATGTGGGTAATTATACAGATAGACAGACACACACACACACACACACACACACACACACACACACACACACACACACACATGTACCATGTACACACAGACACACGCACACACATAAACACACACACACACACACAGTATATATATATATATATATATATATATATATATATATATATATATATATATATATATATATATATCTCGCTAAAGCTCATGGCAAGTGGACATAAATTTGATAATAACTGGTCACACGTTTATTATCCTCTATATATACTACTCAAAAGAATTTAAGGGTCAAAAAATTATAACCAAATAAGTTTCAGAGTGTATTAGATTGATGATGTAAACTACACCAAATTTTTTATTTATTGTTCCATATTTACAAAAAAACACAAATAAACGTCACTGTATACAAGAAAGTCACATGACATGCTGTCAAAGTTGAAGGTTGTCAAACATGGATTTTACACATTAGAACATTCGTTAATAGTGTGTGAATCCCACCCCTGGCGCGAATACACTCGACACATCGTTGCCCTCATGCTGTTGATCAAGACGTCTGAAGAACTCTTGGGGAATGGCCTGCCACTCTGCCATAAGAAGTTGACCCAGACTCATGAAGGTTGGCCGGAGGGGCATGGTTATCCCGAACTCTCCTGCCTAATTCGTCCCAGGCGTGCTCTATTGGGGCCAAGTCAGGCGAATATGCTGGCCAATCCATCCTGGCGATACCTTGTTGTCTGAGAAAGTCTGTTACCACCCTGGCGCGGAGGGGTCTGGCATTGCCATCCTGCAGAACTGCCCCGTCGCCAATCTGCTGAAGGCCTGGGAGAACCAACGGCCGGATAATCTCATTCAGATAGCGGATTCCATTCAGATTGCCATCCACCACATAGAGGGGGGTCCAGTGGTGGATAGAGATGCCACCCCACACCATGACGCTGCCACCACCGAACCGGTGACGTTGTCTAACGTTAACGTCAGCGAAGCGCTCGCCAGGACGTCTGTAGACACTAACCAGACCGTCGTTGAACTGGAGACTAAACCTGGACTCATCAGTGAACATCACTCGACCCCACTGAACACGTTGCCACCGCAGCTGAAGCGTGCACCAGTGACGTCTGGCCGTTCTGTGACGTGGTAGGAGTGGTGGTCGAACAGCCTGGCGACGCGGCAGCGTAGATTATTGTCTCTCAGACGATTGCGTATGGTTTGATCAGACACTCGAGTTCCAGTCGCAGTCCGCAGATTGTCACGTAATCGGCGTGCAGTGGTTGTGCGTTGACGTAGAACCATATTGGTGATGTAGCGGTCCTCTCTATTTTGTAGTGCTTTCGGGTCTTCCCGAACGTGGACGATTTCGAACAGAATTCGTTGCTTGGTACCGTTGCCACAGTCGGCCAACGACACTCTGACTGACACCAAGTCTCAGAGCAACATTTCTTTGCGTATTGCCATCCTGAAGCCAAGCAATAGCCCTTCCTCGATCTTCGATAGTCAGTTGAAGTCGTAACATTGTCACGAATTTGGAGTGTGCACCGTACACGAACGCAAGCTCCAATTATACAGAAATTCAGCATTGGGAACATGGAATACACGTGCAAAGCGTGCAAATGAAGCGCTTTGTGAAAAGCAAGTTATGGGCACTCTTAGCAGACGCTTTCGCTTTCGCCCTAATTTACGTGCAAATGTAAGCATGTTTTCGCATTAGAACTAGTCGACAGTGTCAATGACAGTGGATTTTAATTCATTTATGGGTTGCTTAGACCCACTTTCGTCAAAATGGAACAATACGATGCGTGACATTATGGTCTAGCTAATATAATTGACATTCAGAAAATAATGTCGAAAATATCGTCTGACCCTTAAATTCTTTTGAGTAGTATATAATAACTGCTTATAGGTGGGACACGTCCAGGGTTGACTATAATATAAGCCTTCGCTGGAACTGAAATATTCGTCAGTGTTGTTAACATATTCCCCCGCCTGGTGAAAATATAAAAATTAAATAATAATAACAATAAATTATTTAATCACCACAAACAAGCGACGCACGCCCCAACCACGTTCGCCACA